>NW_027040098.1:7500-20000 GCF_034236695.1 Oncorhynchus nerka
TTATAACCAGAGTGGGTCAGGACTGACTACAGAGATGGGACAGGTTGTAACCAGAGTGGGTCATGAGTGAGTACAGAGATGGGACAGGTTGTAACCAGAGTGGGTCAGGACTCACTACAGAGATGGGACAGGTTATAACCAGAGTGGGTCAGGACTGACTACAGAGATGGGACAGGTTGTAACCAGAGTGGGTCAGGACTGACTACAGAGATGGGACAGGTTGTAACCAGAGTGGGTCAGGACTGACTACAGAGATGGGACAGGTTGTTAACAGAGTGGGTCAGGACTGACTACAGAGATGGGACAGGTTGTAACCAGAGTAGGTCAGGACTCACTACAAAGATGGGACAGGTTGTTAACAGAGTGGGTCAGGACTGACTACAGAGATGGGACAGGTTGTTAACAGAGTGGGTCAGGACTGACTACAGAGATGGGACAGGTTGTAACCAGAGTGGGTCAGGACTGACTACAGAGATGGGACAGGTTGTTAACAGAGTGGGTCAGGACTGACTACAGAGATGGGACAGGTTGTAACCAGAGTGGGTCAGGACTGACTACAGAGATGGGACAGGTTGTTACCAGAGTGGGTCAGGACTGACTACAGAGATGGGACAGGTTGTTACCAGAGTGGGTCAGGACTGACTACAGAGATGGGACAGGTTGTTACCAGAGTGGGTCAGGACTGACTACAGAGATGGGACAGGTTGTTACCAGAGTGGGTCAGGACTGACTACAGAGATGGGACAGGTTGTAACCAGAGTGGGTCAGGACTGACTACAGAGATGGGACAGGTTGTAACCAGAGTGGGTCAGGACTGACTACAGAGATGGGACAGGTTGTTACCAGAGATGGGACAGGTTGTTACCAGAGTGGGTCAGGACTGACTACAGAGATGGGACAGGTTGTAACCAGAGTGTTTCAGGACTGACTACAGAGATGGGACAGGTTGTAACCAGAGTGGGTCAGGACTGACTACAGAGATGGGACAGGTTGTTACCAGAGTGGGTCAGGACTGACTACAGAGATGGGACAGGTTGTAACCAGAGTGGGTCAGGACTGACTACAGAGATGGGACAGGTTGTAACCAGAGTGGGTCAGGACTGACTACAGAGATGGGACAGGTTGTAACCAGAGTGGGTCAGGACTGACTACAGAGATGGGACAGGTTGTAACCAGAGTGGGTCAGGACTGACTACAGAGATGGGACAGGTTGTAACCAGAGTGGGTCAGGACTGACTACAGAGATGGGACAGGTTGTAACCAGAGTGGGTCAGGACTGAATACTGAGATGGGACAGGTTGTAACCAGAGTGGGTCATGACTGACTACAGAGATGGGACAGGTTGTAACCAGAGTGGGTCAGGACTGACTACAGAGATGGGACAGGTTGTAACCAGAGTGGGTCAGGACTGACTACAGAGATGGGACAGGTTGTAACCAGAGTGGGTCAGGACTGACTACAGAGATGGGACAGGTTGTTACCAGAGTGGGTCAGGACTGACTACAGAGATGGGACAGGTTGTTACCAGAGTGGGTCATGACTCACTACAGAGATGGGACAGGTTGTAACCAGAGTGGGTCAGGACTGACTACAGAGATGGGACAGGTTGTAACCAGAGTGGGTCAGGACTGACTACAGAGATGGGACAGGTTGTAACCAGAGTGGGTCAGGACTGACTACAGAGATGGGACAGGTTGTTACCAGAGTGGGTCAGGACTGACTACAGAGATGGGACAGGTTGTTACCAGAGTGGGTCAGGACTGACTACAGAGATGGGACAGGTTGTTACCAGAGTGGGTCAGGACTGACTACAGAGATGGGACAGGTTGTAACCAGAGTGGGTCAGGACTGACTACAGAGATGGGACAGGTTGTTACCAGAGTGGGTCAGGACTGACTACAGAGATGGGACAGGTTGTTACCAGAGTGGGTCAGGACTGACTACAGAGATGGGACAGGTTGTTACCAGAGAGGGTCAGGACTGACTACAGAGATGGGACAGGTTGTAACCAGAGTGGGTCAGGACTGACTACAGAGATGGGACAGGTTGTTACCAGAGTGGGTCAGGAGTGACTACAGAGATGGGACAGGTTGTTACCAGAGTGGGTCAGGACTGACTACAGAGATGGGACAGGTTGTAACCAGAGTGGGTCAGGACTGACTACAGAGATGGGACAGGCTGTAACCAGAGTGGGTCAGGACTGACTACAGAGATGGGACGGGCTGTAACCAGAGTGGGTCATGAGTGAGTACAGAGATGGGACAGGTTGTAACCAGAGTGGGTCAGGACTGACTACAGAGATGGGACAGGTTATAACCAGAGTGGGTCAGGACTGACTACAGAGATGGAACAGGTTGTTACCAGAGTGGGTCATGAGTGAGTACAGAGATGGGACGGGTTGTAACCAGAGTGTTTCAGGACTCACTACAGAGATGGGACAGGTTATAACCAGAGTGGGTCAGGACTGACTACAGAGATGGGACATGTTGTTACCAGAGTGGGTCAGGACTGACTACAGAGATGGGACAGGTTGTTACCAGAGTGGGTCAGGACTGACTACAGAGATGGGACAGGTTGTAACCAGAGTGGGTCAGGACTGACTACAGAGATGGGACAGGTTGTAACCAGAGTGGGTCAGGACTCACTACAGAGATGGGACAGGTTATAACCAGAGTGGGTCAGGAGTGAGTACAGAGATGGGACAGGTTGTTACCAGAGTGGGTCAGGACTGACTACAGAGATGGGACAGGTTGTAACCAGAGTGGGTCAGGACTGACTACAGAGATGGGACAGGTTGTTACCAGAGTGTGTCAGGACTGACTACAGAGATGGGACAGGTTGTTACCAGAGTGGGTCAGGACTGACTACAGAGATGGGACAGGTTGTAACCAGAGTGGGTCAGGACTGACTACAGAGATGGGACAGGTTGTAACCAGAGTGGGTCAGGACTGACTACAGAGATGGGACAGGTTGTTACCAGAGTGGGTCAGGACTGACTACAGAGATGGGACAGGTTGTTACCAGAGTGGGTCAGGACTGACTACAGAGATGGGACAGGTTGTTACCAGAGTGGGTCAGGACTGACTACAGAGATGGGCCAGGTTGTTACCAGAGTGGGTCAGGACTGACTACAGAGATGGGACAGGTTGTAACCAGAGTGTTTCAGGACTCACTACAGAGATGGGACAGGTTGTTACCAGAGTGGGTCAGGACTGACTACAGAGATGGGACAGGTTATAACCAGAGTGGGTCAGGACTCACTACAGAGATGGGACAGGTTGTAACCAGAGTGGGTCAGGACTGACTACAGAGATGGGACAGGTTGTTACCAGAGTGGGTCAGGACTGACTACAGAGATGGGACAGGTTGTAACCAGAGTGGGTCAGGACTGACTACAGAGATGGGACAGGTTGTTACCAGAGTGGGTCAGGACTGACTACAGAGATGGGACAGGTTGTAACCAGAGTGGGTCAGGACTGACTACAGAGATGGGACAGGTTGTAACCAGAGTGGGTCAGGACTGACTACAGTAGCCATCCATTCCACCTCTTCACTTGATCACAGGACTCCATCTAGTGGCAAAACAGTCTAGAAACGTCCAATAGGAGACAGAGTGGGTCAGGACTCACTACAGAAACGTCCAATAGGAGACAGAGTGGGTCAGGACTCACTACAGAAACGGCCAATAGGAGACAGAGTGGGTCAGGACTCACTACAGAAACGTCCAATAGGAGACAGAGTGGGTCAGGACTCACTACAGAAACGTCCAATAGGAGACAGAGTGGGTCAGGACTCACTACAGAAACGTCCAATAGGAGACAGAGTGGGTCAGGACTCACTACACGACAATAGGAGACAGAGTGGGTCAGGACTCACTACAGAGATGGTCAATAGGAGACAGAGTGGGTCAGGACTCACTACAGAGATGGTCAATAGGAGACAGAGTGGGTCAGGACTCACTACAGAAACGTCCAAAGGAGACAGAGTGGGTCAGGACTCACTACAGAAACGTCAATAGGAGACAGAGTGGGTCAGGACTCACTACAGAGATGGTCAATAGGAGACAGAGTGGGTCAGGACTCACTACAGAGATGGTCAATAGGAGACAGAGTGGGTCAGGACTCACTACAGAGATGGTCAATAGGAGACAGAGTGGGTCAGGACTCACTACAGAAACGTCCAATAGGAGACAGAGTGGGTCAGGACTCACTACAGAGATGGTCAATAGGAGACAGAGTGGGTCAGGACTCACTACAGAAACGTCAATAGGAGACAGAGTGGGTCAGGACTCACTACAGAAATCCAATAGGAGACAGAGTGGGTCAGGACTCACTACAGAGGATAAAATGCATTGAAACAGTCAGACTGACCAATAGGAGACAGAGTGGGTCAGGACTCACTACAGAAACGTCCAATAGGAGACAGAGTGGGTCAGGACTCACTACAGAAACGTCCAATAGGAGACAGCAACACAGTTCATTGATAAATAGTAGGATAAAATGGGATACAACGTGTTGTAATGACTGATTGATAGAATGATTAAATGATTGAATGATTGATTTATTGATTGATTGATTGATTGATTGATTGATTTATTGATTGATTGATTGATTGATTGATTGATTGTGTTGCAGCTCCATGTTAGCCGGTGGTATCCAGAGCATGCGGGTAGGTCATGTGACCAGGTCAGAGGTCAGGGGGCGTGTCCGTAGGTGTGTCCACAGGTGTGAGTTTTACGGCTGTAACAAGGAGTACACCAAGAGTTCCCACCTCAAGGCCCACAGACGCACACACACAGGTAGGTCACGCACGCACGCTTACCCACACACACACGCACACGCACACACACACACAGTAAAAATCATAATCTATCTTCTCTGTCCCAGGTGAGAAGCCGTATAAGTGCACGTGGGACGGGTGCACGTGGCATTTTGCCCGTTCTGACGAGCTGACCCGCCATTACAGGAAACACACGGGGGTGAAGCCCTTCAGGTGTGGCGACTGCCAACGCTCCTTTTCCCGCTCAGATCACCTGGCCCTGCACAGACGCAGACAGGTTGATCTGAGGAGGAGGGACCTGGCCCTGCACAGACACACTGACCTGAGGAGGAGGGACCTGGCCCTGCACAGACGCAGACACACACTGACCTGAGGAGGAGGGACCTGGCCCTGCACAGACGCAGACACACACTGACCTGAGGAGGAGGGACCTGGCCCTGCACAGACGCAGACACACACTGATCTGAGTGGGAGGACCTGGCCCTGCACAGACACACACTGACCTGAGGAGGACCTGGCCCTGCACAGACACACACTGATCTGAGGAGGAGTGGACCTGGCCCTGCACAGACGCAGACACACACTGATCTGAGGAGGGACCTGGCCCTGTCAGACACAGACACACACTGACCTGAGGAGGGACCTGGCCCTGCACAGACACACACTGATCTGAGGAGGAGGGACCTGGCCCTGCACAGACGCAGACACACACTGATCTGAGGACGGACGGACGGACGGACGGACGGACAGGACGGACAGACAGACAGACAGACAGACAGACAGACAGACAGACAGACAGACAGACAGACAGACAGACAGATACTGATCTGAGGAGGGATGGACAGACAGACAGAGCAGCACACAGACTAACAGTAAATGGACTGTTGTAGCCTACAAGTGTATCGATGGGTCAGTAGACAGAAGTAGGTCCACAGACTGAGAACTTCATTCAACATGGTTTAAACTCGGATTGAAAGAACAAGTGTCCAAGTACCAAAATGCTTTGTCGAATGTATTTTTATTCTGTTTTCCATACAAATTAAACTGTGAATTAAATGTATACTACAATACATGTGTCAAATGTTAAAATTATATTAATTTATTCATTTATTGTACTATGATCTCTGAATTCTCTTAATTACATTTCAAAGAATATATATATACAGTGTCCGTCCTAGTGTATATATATATATATAGAATCTGCTGCCCCCTAATGGATATATATATAATCTGCTGCCCCCTAGTGGATATATATAGAATCTGCTGCCTCCTCGTGGATATATTTAGAATCTCCTGCCCTCTAGTGGATATATATAGAATATGCTGCCCCCTAGTATATATATAGTGTATATATATATAGTGTATATATATATATATATAGGATATATATATATATATATACATACACTAGGAGACATATCTATATATATCCACTACAGTATCTAAATATATCCACAGAGTGGGTCATATACTCCACAGAAGACGCAGATTCCATATATATCAGGGACGGGGACAGATTCTAAATATATCCACTGGGGCAGCAGATTCTATATATATCCACTAGGAGACAGCAGATTCTATATATATCCACTAGGGGGCAGCAGATTCTAAATATATCCACTAGGGGGCAGCAGATTCTATTTATATCCACTAGGGGGCAGCAGATTCTATATATATCCACTAGGGGGCAGCAGATTATATATATCCACTAGAGGGCAGCAGATTATATATATATCCACTAGAGGGCAGCAGATTATATATATATCCACTAGAGGGCAGCAGATTATATATATATCCATTAGGGGGCAGCAGATTCTATATATATCCACAGGGGCATCAGATTCTAAATATATCCACTAGGAGACAGCAGATTCTATTTATCCACTAGGGCAGCAGATTATATATATATCCATTTCAGACAGCAGATTCTATATATATCCACTAGGGGCAGCAGATTCTATATATATCCACTAGGGGCAGCAGATTATATATATATCCACTAGGGGCAGCAGATTATATTTATATCCACTAGGGGGCAGCAGATTCTATATATATCCACTAGGGGCAGCAGATTCTATATATATCCACTAGGGGGCAGCAGATTCTATATATATCCACTAGGGCAGCAGATTCTATATATATCCACTAGGGGGCAGCAGATTCTATATATATCCACTAGGAGACAGCAGATTCTATATATCCACTAGGGGCAGCAGGGGGCAGCAGATTCTATTTATATCCACTAGGGCAGCAGATTATATATATCCACTAGAGGGCAGCAGATTATATATATATCCACTAGGGGCAGCAGATTCTATATATATCCACTAGGGGCAGCAGATTATATATATCCACTAGGGGCAGCAGATTATATATATATCCACTAGGAGACAGCAGATTCTATTTATATCCACTAGGGGCAGCAGATTCTATATATATCCACTAGGGGCAGCAGATATATATATCCACTAGAGGCAGCAGATTATATATATATCCATCCACTAGAGGGCAGCAGATTTATATATATCCATTAGGGGGCAGACAGATTCATATCCACTAGGGGGCATCAGATTCTAAATATATCCACTAGGAGACAGCAGATTCTATTTATCCACTAGGGGGCAGCAGATTATATATATATCCACTAGGAGACAGCAGATTCTATATATATCCACTAGGGGGCAGCAGATTCTATATATATCCACTAGGGGGCAGCAGATTATATATATATCCACTAGGGGCAGCAGATTATATTTATATCCACTCGGGGCAGCAGATTTATATATATATCCACTAGGGGGCAGCAGATTCTATATATATCCACTAGGGGCAGCAGATTCTATATATATCCACTAGAGGCAGCAGATTATATTTATATCCACTAGGGGGCAGCAGATTCTATATATATCCACTAGGGGCAGCAGATTCCATAGGGGCAGCAGATATATATATCCACTAGGGGGCAGCAGATTCTATATATATCCACTAGGGGCAGCAGATTATATATATATCCACTAGGGGGCAGCAGATTCTATATATATCCACTAGGGGCAGCAGATTCTATATATATCCACTAGGGGGCAGCAGATTCTATATATATCCACTAGGGGGCAGCAGATTCTATATATATCCACTAGGGGGCAGCAGATTATATTTATATCCAATAGGGGCAGCAGATTATATATATATCCACTAGGGGGCAGCAGATTATATTTATATCCACTAGGGGCAGCAGATTCTATATATATCCACTAGGGGGCAGCAGATTCTATATATATCCACTAGGGGCAGCAGATTCTATATATATCCACTAGGGCAGCAGATTCTATATATATCCACTAGTTATTCTATATATATCCACTAGGGGCAGCAGATTCTATATATATCCACTAGGGGGCAGCAGATTCTATATATATCCACTAGGGGGCAGCAGATTCTATATATATCCACTAGGGGGCAGCAGATTCTATATATATCCACTAGGGGGCAGCAGATTCTATATATATCCACTAGGGGGCAGCAGTTCCCTATTTTAAAAAACATGGGCCTCCAACTCTGGTATTGGAGAGGGACATGCAGGCTTTTCTTCCAACCCAGCAGTAACACACCTCATTTAAATAATCAACTGTCTTAATGATCTTCAATCTAGCTTTTCTAGACTAATTTTCATTTAATCGAAGGTGAAGGAAGAGAGATATGTTTAACTGGTATCTATCTAGAGGGGAAGGAGGAGAGAGATGTTTAACTGGTATCTATCTAGAGGGGAAGGAACAGAGATGTTTAACTGGTATCTATCTAGAGGGGAAGGAACAGAGATGTTTAACTGGTATCTATCTAGAGGGGAAGGAGGAGAGATGTTTAACTGGTATCTATCTAGAGGGGAAGGAGGAGAGAGATGTTTAACTGGTATCTATCTAGAGGGGAAGGAGGAGAGATGTTTAACTGGTATCTATCTAGAGGGGAAGGAGGAGAGATGTTTAACTGGTATCTATCTAGAGGGGAAGGAGGAGAGAGATGTTTAACTGGTATCTATCTAGAGAGAGGTTTAAGGAGGAAGAGGAGAGAGATGTTTAACTGGTATCTATCTAGAGGGGAAGGAGGAGAGAGATGTTTAACTGGTATCTATCTAGAGGGGAAGGAGGAGAGAGATGTTTAACTGGTATCTATCTAGAGGGGAAGGAGGAGAGATGTTTAACTGGTATCTATCTAGAGGGAAGGAGGAGAGATGTTTAACTGGTATCTATCTAGAGGGGAAGGAGGAGAGAGATGTTTAACTGGTATCTATCTAGAGGGGAAGGAGGAGAGATGTTTAACTGGTATCTATCTAGAGGGGAAGGAGGAGAGAGATGTTTAACTGGTATCTATCTAGAGGGGAAGGAGGAGAGAGATGTTTAACTGGTATCTATCTAGAGGGGAAGGAGGAGAGAGATGTTTAACTGGTATCTATCTAGAGGGGAAGGAGGAGAGATGTTTAACTGGTATCTATCTAGAGGGGAAGGAGGAGAGATGTTTAACTGGTATCTATCTAGAGGGGAAGGAGGAGAGAGATGTTTAACTGGTATCTATCTAGAGGGGAAGGAACAGAGAGATGTTTAACTGGTATCTATCTAGAGGGGAAGGAGGAGAGATGTTTAACTGGTATCTATCTAGAGGGGAAGGAGGAGAGATGTTTAACTGGTATCTATCTAGAGGGGAAGGAGAGGGTTTAACTGGTAATCTAGAGGGGAAGGAGAGAGAGAGATGTTTAACTGGTATCTATCTAGAGGGGAAGGAGAGAGATGTTTAACTGGTATCTATCTAGAGGGGAAGGAGGAGAGAGATGTTTAACTGGTATCTATCTAGAGGGAAGGAGAGAGAGATGTTTAACTGGTATCTATCTAGAGGGGAAGGAGGAGAGAGATGTTTAACTGGTATCTATCTAGAGGGGAAGGAGAGAGAGATGTTTAACTGGTATCTATCTAGAGGGGAAGGAGGAGAGATGTTTAACTGGTATCTATCTAGAGGGGAAGGAGGAGAGAGATGTTTAACTGGTATCTATCTAGAGGGGAAGGAGGAGAGATGTTTAACTGGTATCTATCTAGAGGGGAAGGAGAGAGAGATGTTTAACTGGTATCTATCTAGAGGGAAGGAAGGAGAGAGATGTTTAACTGGTATCTATCTAGAGGGGAAGGAGGAGAGAGATGTTTAACTGGTATCTATCTAGAGGGAAGGAGGAGAGAGATGTTTAACTGGTATCTATCTAGAGGGGAGGAGGAGAGAGATGTTTAACTGGTATCTATCTAGAGGGGAAGGAGGAGAGATGTTTAACTGGTATCTATCTAGAGGGGAAGGAGGAGAGATGTTTAACTGGTATCTATCTAGAGGGGAAGGAGGAGAGAGATGTTTAACTGGTATCTATCTAGAGGGGAAGGAGGAGAGATGTTTAACTGGTATCTATCTAGAGGGGAAGGAGGAGAGATGTTTAACTGGTATCTATCTAGAGGGGAAGGAGGAGAGAGATGTTTAACTGGTATCTATCTAGAGGGGAAGGAGGAGAGAGATGTTTAACTGGTATCTATCTAGAGGGGAAGGAGGAGAGAGATGTTTAACTGGTATCTATCTAGAGGGGAAGGAGGAGAGAGATGTTTAACTGGTATCTATCTAGAGGGGAAGGAGGAGAGAGATGTTTAACTGGTATCTAAGAGGGGAAGGAGGAGAGATGTTTAACTGGTATCTATCTAGAGGGGAAGGAGGAGAGAGATGTTTAACTGGTATCTATCTAGAGGGGAAGGAGGAGAGAGATGTTTAACTGGTATCTATCTAGAGGGGAAGGAGGAGAGAGATGTTTAACTGGTATCTATCTAGAGGGGAAGGAGAGAGAGATGTTTAACTGGTATCTATCTAGAGGGGAAGGGACAGAGATGTTTAACTGGTATCTATCTAGAGGGGAAGGAGGAGAGAGATGTTTAACTGGTATCTATCTAGAGGGGAAGGGACAGAGATGTTTAACTGGTATCTATCTAGAGGGGAAGGAGGAGAGATGTTTAACTGGTATCTATCTAGAGGGGAAGGAAGGAGAGAGATGTTTAACTGGTATCTATCTAGAGGGGAAGGAGGAGAGAGATGTTTAACTGGTATCTATCTAGAGATGGAAGGAGGGGAAGGAGAGATGTTTAACTGGTATCTATCTAGAGGGAAGGAGAGAGAGATGTTTAACTGGTATCTATCTAGAGGGGAAGGAGGAGAGAGATGTTTAACTGGTATCTATCTAGAGGGGAAGGAGGAGAGATGTTTAACTGGTATCTATCTAGAGGGGAAGGAGGAGAGAGATGTTTAACTGGTATCTATCTAGAGGGGAAGGAGGAGAGAGATGTTTAACTGGTATCTATCTAGAGGGGAAGGAGAGAGAGATGTTTAACTGGTATCTATCTAGAGGGGAAGGAGGAGAGAGATGTTTAACTGGTATCTATCTAGAGGGGAAGGAGGAGAGATGTTTAACTGGTATCTATCTAGAGGGGAAGGAGGAGAGATGTTTAACTGGTATCTATCTAGAGGGGAAGGAGGAGAGAGATGTTTAACTGGTATCTATCTAGAGGGGAAGGAGAGAGAGATGTTTAACTGGTATCTATCTAGAGGGGAAGGAGGAGAGAGATGTTTAACTGGTATCTATCTAGAGGGGAAGGAGGAGAGATGTTTAACTGGTATCTATCTAGAGGGGAAGGAACAGAGAGATGTTTAACTGGTATCTATCTAGAGGGGAAGGAGGAGAGAGATGTTTAACTGGTATCTATCTAGAGGGGAAGGAGGAGAGATGTTTAACTGGTATCTATCTAGAGGGAAGGAACAGAGAGATGTTTAACTGGTATCTATCTAGAGGGGAAGAGAGATGTTTAACTGGTATCTATCTAGAGGGAAGGAGGAGAGAGATGTTTAACTGGTATCTATCTAGAGGGGAAGGAGGAGAGAGATGTTTAACTGGTATCTATCTAGAGGGGAAGGAGGAGAGAGATGTTTAACTGGTATCTATCTAGAGGGGAAGGAGGAGAGAGATGTTTAACTGGTATCTATCTAGAGGGAAAGGAGGAGAGAGATGTTTAACTGGTATCTATCTAGAGGGGCAGAGAGATGTTTAACTGGTATCTATCTAGAGGGGAAGGAAGAGAGATGTTTAACTGGTATCTATCTAGAGGGGAACAGAGAGATGTTTAACTGGTATCTATCTAGAGGGGAAGGAGAGAGAGATGTTTAACTGGTATCTATCTAGAGGGGAAGGAGGAGAGAGATGTTTAACTGGTATCTATCTAGAGGGAAGGAGGAGAGAGATGTTTAACTGGTATCTATCTAGAGGGGAAGGAGAGAGAGATGTTTAACTGGTATCTATCTAGAGGGAAGGAGGAGAGATGTTTAACTGGTATCTATCTAGAGGGGAAGGAGGAGAGAGATGTTTAACTGGTATCTATCTAGAGGGGAAGGAGGAGAGATGTTTAACTGGTATCTATCTAGAGGGGAAGGAGGAGAGATGTTTAACTGGTATCTATCTAGAGGGGAAGGAGGAGAGATGTTTAACTGGTATCTATCTAGAGGGGAAGGAGGAGAGAGATGTTTAACTGGTATCTATCTAGAGGGGAAGGAGGAGAGATGTTTAACTGGTATCTATCTAGAGGGGAAGGAGGAGAGAGATGTTTAACTGGTATCTATCTAGAGGGGAAGGAACAGAGATGTTTAACTGGTATCTATCTAGA
>NW_027040098.1:32500-72500 GCF_034236695.1 Oncorhynchus nerka
AGAGCAGAACTAACAATGACCACAATGGTAGCAATAATTCTGTAAAGTGGGATACTTCTCTTCCCCGTCCGATCTCTCAAACTCTCTCCTTCTCCCTGTCCCTCCCTCTCCCTCTCTTCCCCGTCCGATCTCTCAAACTCTCTCCTTCTCCCTGTCCCTCCCTCTCCCTCTCTTCCCCGTCCGATCTCTCAAACTCTCTCCTTCTCCCTGTCCCTCCCTCTCCCTCTCTTCCCCGTCCGATCTCTCAAAACTCTCCTTCTCCCTGTCCCTCCTCTCCTCTCTTCCCCGTCCGATCTCTCAAACTCTCTCCTTCTCCCTGTCCCTCCCTCTCCCTCTCTTCCCCGTCCGATCTCTCAAACTCTCTCCTTCTCCCTGTCCCTCCCTCTCCCTCTCTTCCCCGTCCGATCTCTCAAACTCTCTCCTTCTCCCTGTCCCTCCCTCTCCCCTCTTCCCGTCCGATCTCAAACTCTCTCCTTCTCCCTGTCCCTCCCTCTCCCTCTCTTCCCCGTCCGATCTCTCAAACTCTCTCCTTCTCTCTCTCTCACTCCCTCCCCCCCTCTCTCTCCCTCTCACAGAAAGGTGTAAAGGAATCCTCGGTTCCAGTCAGGTGTTTAACTAGAGACAGCAGTTTTCCAGTCAGGTGTTTAACTAGAGACAGTAGTTTCCCAGTCAGGTGTTTAACTAGATCATAGAGACAGCAGTTTCCCAGTCAGGTGTTTAACTAGATCATACAGCAGTTTCCAGTCAGGTGTTTAACTAGAGACAGCAGTTTCCAGTCAGGTGTTTAACTAGATCATAGAGACAGCAGTTTCCAGTCAGGTGTTTAACTAGAGACAGCAGTTTCCAGTCAGGTGTTTAACTAGATCATAGAGACAGCAGTTTCCCAGTCAGGTGTTTAACTAGAGACAGCAGTTTCCCAGTCAGGTGTTTAACTAGAGACAGTAGTTTTCCAGTCAGGTGTTTAACTAGAGACAGCAGTTTCCAGTCAGGTGTTTAATTAGAGACAGCAGTTTCCAGTCAGGTGTTTAACTAGATACAGCAGTTTCCAGTCAGGTGTTTAACTAGAGACAGTAGTTTTCCAGTCAGGTGTTTAACTAGAGACAGCAGTTTCCAGTCAGGTGTTTAACTAGATCATAGAGACAGCAGTTTCCAGTCAGGTGTTTAACTAGAGACCAGTCAGGTGTTTAACTAGATCATAGAGACAGCAGTTTCCAGTCAGGTGTTTAACTAGAGACAGCAGTTTCCCAGTCAGGTGTTTAACTAGAGACAGCAGTTTCCAGTCAGGTGTTTAACTAGATCATAGAGACAGCAGTTTCCAGTCAGGTGTTTAACTAGAGACAGCAGTTTCCAGTCAGGTGTTTAACTAGAGACAGTAGTTTTCCAGTCAGGTGTTTAACTAGAGACAGCAGTTTCCAGTCAGGTGTTTAACTAGAGACAGCAGTTTCCAGTCAGGTGTTTAACTAGAGACAGCAGTTTCCAGTCAGGTGTTTAACTAGAGACAGCAGTTTCCAGTCAGGTGTTTAACTAGACAGACAGTCAGGTTTTAGAGACAGCCAGTCAGGTGTTTAACTAGAGACAGCAGTTTCCAGTCAGGTGTTTAATTAGAGACAGTAGTTTTCCAGTCAGGTGTTTAACTAGAGACAGTAGTTTTCCAGTCAGGTGTTTTAGAGACAGCAGTTTCCAGTCAGGTGTTTAGATCATAGAGACAGCAGTTTCCAGTCAGGTGTTTAACTAGAGACATAGTTTCCAGTCAGGTGTTTAACTCCAGTCAGGTGTTTAACTAGAGACAGTAGTTTTCCAGTCAGGTGTTTAACTAGAGACAGCAGTTTCCAGTCAGGTGTTTAATTAGAGACAGTAGTTTTCCAGTCAGGTGTTTAACTAGAGACAGCAGTTTTCCAGTCAGGTGTTTAACTAGAGACAGCAGTTTTCCAGTCAGGTGTTTAACTAGAGACAGCAGTTTTCCAGTCAGGTGTTTAACTAGAGACAGTAGTTTTCCAGTCAGGTGTTTAACTAGAGACAGTAGTTTCCAGTCAGGTGTTTAACTAGATCATAGAGACAGTAGTTTTCCAGTCAGGTGTTTAACTAGAGACAGCAGTTTCCCAGTCAGGTGTTTAATTAGAGACAGCAGTTTCCCAGTCAGGTGTTTAACTAGAGACAGTAGTTTTCCAGTCAGGTGTTTAATTAGAGACAGCAGTTTCCCAGTCAGGTGTTTAACTAGATCATAGAGACAGCAGTTTTCCAGTCAGGTGTTTAATTAGAGACAGCAGTTTCCAGTCAGGTGTTTAACTAGATCATAGAGACAGCAGTTTTCCAGTCAGGTGTTTAACTAGAGACAGCAGTTTCCAGTCAGGTGTTTAACTAGAGACAGACAGAGTTCTCAGTGATGAGGTCATTGTGTTCAGGTCTGCTGGAATGATCCAGAAGGTGTTCAAATAGACAGTATCCTTCTCCCTGTCATAACAATGACTATGTACTGAGAGGAGAGGAGAGGAGAGGAGAGGAGGAGGAGAGGAGAGGAGAGGAGAGGAGAGGAGAGGAGAGAAGAGGAGAGAGAGGAGAGGAGAGGAGAGGAGAGGAGAGGAGAGGAGATGTTCAGGTCTGCTGGAATGATCTAGAAGGTGTTCTGATAGACGGTATCCTTCTCTCTGTCGCAACAATGACCATGTCCTGGAATGATTCCTCACTGGGGTTTAACATAATAAGTTCCAGTTTTCCACTGGTGACCAGAGGTCTCGTTTGGAAATGGAAGCTCCTCTAGGTTGTGTATTGTGATAAGGACCAGAACCTTCCAGATAATGGAGACAATGGAAGCTCCTCTAGGTTGTGTATTGTGATGCTTCCCATCTGTAAGATTTCTGTTCAGCTCCTGGAGGGGAAAGACCGGCCCACCCAGGTCAGGAGTGGACACACACACACACACACACACACACACACACACACACACACACACACACACACACACACACACACACACACACACACACACACACACACACACACACACACACACACACACACACAGCAGTGGACAAACACACACACACAGAAATAGACAAACAGGCACACACACACACACACACACACACACAGCAGTGGACAAACACACACACACACACACACACACACACATACACACACAGCAGTGGACAAACACACACACACACACGCACACAGCTCAGGTCAGCAGTGGACAAAAGGAGGAGGTCATCTGAACAATAAAGTAGTATATTATTACAATGTGAAGTGAGAGACATTATCTCCAGAGGACAATCAGGGAGTTATGAATACTGTTCTTCATAAACACAGGAGAGAATTATTAGAATGAGACCACATCTGCCAGAGAGGAGAGGAGAGGAGAGGAGAGGAGAGGGAGGGAGGAGAGGAGAGGAGAGGGAGGAGGGGGAGGGAGAAGGAGGGAGAGGAGAGGAGGGAAGGGGGAGGGAGAGGAGAGGGAGGAGGAAGGAGGGGAGGGGGAGGAGGGAAGGAGGAGAGGAGGGGAGGTGGAGAGGAGGTGGGAGGAGAGGGAAGGAGGAGGAGGAGAGGGAGGTGGAAGGGGAGGGGAAGAGGAGGAGAGGGAGGGAGGGAGGGAGAGGGAGGAGAGGAGGGGAGAGGGGAAGGAGGAGAGGAGAAGGGGAGGAGGAGAGGAGAGGAGGTGGGATGAGATGAGAGGAGAAGAGAGGAGAAGAGAGGAGAGGAGGAGAAGGAGAGGGGAAGGAGGAGAGGAGAAGGGGAGGAGGAGAGGAGAGGAGAGTGTTGAATGGAAGGTAGGGGATATGCTGTATGTTTCTGATCCATGGTTTCAGACTAGCAGACCACCTCTGTGTTGTGTGGAGGAGGAGGAGATGTGAGTGGGCCGTTTTGTGTTTAACGGGGGGATTGGAGCATGGGAAAAATGACATTAGGAACCTTGGGGAGAGAGAGGGAGAAGGGGAGGAGGAGAGGGAGGAGGAGAGGGAGAGGAGAAGGGGGAGGGGATAAGGGGAGGAGGAGAGAGAGGGAGAAGGGGAAGAACATGTCTTTCTTAATGGTGAACTGGTGTGGTTGTCCACCCTCACAAACTCTGACAACCATACAAATTCCTCACAGCCAGTGTGTGTGTGTGTGTGTGTGTGTGTGTGTGTGTGTGTGTGTGTGTGTGTGTGTGTCTCAAAGACAAGAGGGGATTCCCTCTGTGATTTTCTCCTCTCCTCTCCTCTCCTCTCTCTCCTCTCCTCTCCCTCTCCTCCTTCCCCCCTCTCCTCTCCTCTCCCTCTCCTCTCCTCTCCTCTCCTCTCCTCTCCTCCTTCTCCTCTCCTCCTTCCTCTCCTCTCCTCCTTCCCCTCTCCTCTCCTCTCCTCTCCTCCTTCCCCTCTCCTCTCCTCTCCTCTCCTCTCCTCCTTCTCCTCTCCTCTCCTCTCCTCTCCCCTCTCCTCTCCTCTCCTCCTTCCCCTCTCCTCCTTCCCCTCTCCTCTCCTCTCCTCTCCTCCCCTCCTCTCCTCTCCCCTCCTCTCCTCTCCTTCCCCTCTCCCTCTCCTCTCCTCTCCTCTCCTCTCCTCTCCTCTCCTCTCCTCCCCTCCTCTCCTCTCCTCTCCTCTCTCCTCTCCTCTCCTCTCCTCCTTCTCCTCTCCTCTCCTCTCCTCTCCTCTCCTCTCCTCTCCTCTCCTCCTTCTCTCTCCTCTCCTCTCCTCTCCTCTCCTCCTCTCCTCTCCTCTCCTCCTTCCCTCTCCTCTCCTCTCCTCTCCTCTCCCTCCTTCCCTCTCCTTCCTCTCCTCCCTCTCCTCTCCTCTCCTCTCCTCTCCTCCTCTCCTCCTCTCCCTCTCTCTCCCTCCTTCCCCTCTCCCTCTCTTTCCTCTCCCTCCTCTACCTCTCCTCTCCTCTCCTGAAGAAAGAAGACAGCAGGACTTTCACCCCTCTCCTCAGGACAAGCCTCTCCTCACCCTCTCCTCTCCATCTTTGTTGTCAGACCAGAGCCCAGGAGCCTGTTTCCGAATGTTTACAAATTCAGGTTCAATATAAACCAACGAGGTCAAAGGTGATTGGCTCAGAGAAACGATGAAGCCTAAAGAAAAGAGAATAGCAGGACAAGCCTGTTTCACCCCTCATTAGCCCCCGAGCTACAGGCAGACCAGGTTCCAGACCAGACCCACACAGGACAAGCCTGTTTCACCCCTCATTAGCCCCCGAGCTACAGGCAGACCAGGTTCCAGACCAGACCCACACAGGACAAGCCTGTTTCACCCCTCATTAGCCCCTACAGGCAGACCAGGTTCCAGACCTACAGACCAGGTTCAGACCAGACAGGACAAGCCTGTTTCACCCTCATTAGCCCCTACAGGCAGACCAGGTTCCAGACCAGACCCACACAGGACAAGCCTGTTTCACCCCTCATTAGCCCCTACAGGCAGACCAGGTTCCAGACCAGACCCACACAGGACAAGCCTGTTTCACCCCTCATTAGCCCCTACAGGCAGACCAGGTTCCAGACCAGACCCCACAGGACAAGCCTGTTTCACCCCTCATTAGCCCCTACAGGCAGACCAGGTTCCAGACCAGGCCCACACAGGACAAGCCTGTTTCACCCCTCATTAGCCCCTACAGGCAGACCAGGTTCCAGACCAGACCCACACAGGACAAGCCTGTTTCACCCCTCATTAGCCCCTACAGGCAGACCAGGTTCCAGACCAGACCCACACAGGACAAGCCTGTTTCACCCCTCATTAGCCCCTACAGGCAGACCAGGTTCCAGACCAGACCACACAGGACAAGCCTGTTTCACCCCTCATTAGCCCCTACAGGCAGACCAGGTTCCAGACCAGACCCACACAGGACAAGCCTGTTTCACCCCTCATTAGCCCCTACAGGCAGACCAGGTTCCAGACCAGACCCACACAGGACAAGCCTGTTTCACCCCTCATTAGCCCCGAGCTACAGGCAGACCAGGTTCCAGACCAGGCCCACACAGGACAAGCCTGTTTCACCTCCCTCATTAGCCCCCTGTTTCACCCTCATTAGCCCCTACAGGCAGACCAGGTTCAGACCAGACCCACACAGGACAAGCCTGTTTCACCCCTCATTAGCCCCCCTACAGGCAGACCAGGTTCCAGACCAGACCCACACAGGACAAGCCTGTTTCACCCCTCATTAGCCCCTGCAGACCAGGTTCAGACCAGACCCACACAGGACAACAACACCTCCATGATAGTAGGAGCTTTGGGAGGTTGCCAGAAAACATACTTCACTGAGAGAAAACCCACCTTTCAGGTAGAGGAAGCATAACTAGGAAGTCTAAACCCCAAACACACCTTTCGGGTAGAGGAAGCATAACTAGGAAGTCTAAACCCCAAACACACCTTTTTCTAGGGTCTAGAGGAAGCATAACTAGGAAGTCTAAACCCCAAACACACCTTTCGGGTAGAGGAAGCATAACTAGGAAGTAAAAACCCAAAACACACCTTTCAGGTAGAGGAAGCATAACTAGGAAGTCTAAACCCCAAAACCACCTTTCAGGTAGAGGAAGCATAAATAGGAAGTCTAAACCCCAAACACACCTTTCGGGTAGAGGAAGCATAACTAGGAAGTCTAAACCCAAACCACCTTTCAGGTAGAGGAAGTCTAAACCCCAAACTAGGAAGCATAACTAGGAAGTCTAAACCCCAAAACCCACCTTTCAGGTAGAGGAAGCATAACTAGGAAGTCTAAACCCCAAAACTCACCTTTCAGGTAGAGGAACCATCATTTGATGTATTAATTTAGGACTTATGTCACAAAGTGCTTTAACAGTGCAGAAACACCATAATGTAAGTTCCCTGAGTGCAGCTACGTGGTCTATCTTGGTATTCAGGTTTAGGATGTCAGTTCCCTGAGTACAGCTATGTGGTCTATCTTGGTATTCAGGTTTAGGATGTAAGTTCCCTGAGTACAGCTGCAGGGTCTATCTTGGTATTCAGGTTTAGGATGTAAGTTCCCTGAGTACAGCTATGTGGTCTATGTTGGTATTCAGGTTTAGGATGTAAGTTCCCTGAGTACAGCTATGTGGTCTATGTTGGTATTCAGGTTTAGGATGTAAGTTCCCTGAGTACAGCTATGTGGTCTATCTTGGTATTCAGGTTTAGGATGTAAGTTCCCTGAGTACAGCTATGTGGTCTATCTTGGTATTCAGGTTTAGGATGTAAGTTCCCTGAGTACAGCTATGTGGTCTATCTTGGTATTCAGGTTGTAACCCCTGTTTGAGACAGGGTCTGTTGTTTGACGTTCCCCCTGTTCAGGTTTAGGTGTACAGCTGCCCTGTATTCAGGTTTTGTAACCCCTATTGGTCTATGTTGTGATTCAGGTTTAGGATGTAAGTTCCTGTTGTACAGCTTGTGGTCTATGTTGGTACCCCTGTTTAGGATGTTAAGTTCCCTGAGTACAGCTGTTGGTCTGTTGTACCCAGGTTTAAGGTTGTAACCCTGTTGTAACCCCTGTTGTAACCCCAGGTTTAGGATGTAACCCCTGTACAGCTACCTATGTTGTAACCCTTAGACCCCTGTTGTTGACCCCTGTTGAGACTCCCCCTGTTGTGACCCCTGTTGTAACCCCTGTTGTGACCCCTGTTGTGACCCCTGTTGAGACCCCTGTTGTAACCCCTGTTGTGACCCCTGTTGGACCTGTTGTAGACCACTGTTGAAACCCCTGTTGTAACCCTGTTGTGACCCTGTTGTAACCCCTGTTGTGACCCTGTTGTAACCCCTGTTGTAACCCCTGTTGTGACCCCTGTTGAAACCCCTGTTGTAACCCCTGTTGTGACCCCTGTTGAGACCCCTGTTGAGACCCCTGTTGAGACCCCTGTTGTGACCCCTGTTGTGACCCTGTTGTAACCCCTGTTGAGACCCCTGTTGTGACCCTGTTGTAACCCCTGTTGTGACCCCTGTTGTAACCCCTGTTGTAACCCCTGTTGTGCAACCCTGTTGTAACCCCTGTTTCTGTTGTGACCCTGTTGTGACCCCTGTTGAAACCCCTGTTGTAACCCCTGTTGTGACCCCTGTTGTGAAACCCCTGTTGAGACCCCTGTTGAGACCCCTGTTGAAACCCCTGTTGTGACCCCTGTTGTAACCCCTGTTGTAACCCCTGTTGAGACCCCTGTTGTAACCCCTGTTGTAACCTCTGTTGTGACCCCTGTTGTGACCCCTGTTGACCCCTGCTTGAGACCCCTGTTGTGACCCCTGTTGACCCCTAACCCCTGTTGTAACCCCTGTTGTGACCCTGTTGTGACCCCTGTTGAAACCCCTGTTGACCCCTAACCCCTGTTGTAACCCCTGTTGAGACCCCTGTTGTGAACCCCTTTTGTGACCCCTGTTGTGACCCCTGTTGTGACCCCTGTTGTAACCCCTTTTTGTAACCCCTGTTGTGACCCCTGTTGAACCCCTGTTGAGACCCCTGTTGTGACCCCCCCTGTTGTGACCCCTGTTGAGACCCCTGTTGTGACCCCTGTTGTGACCCCTGTTGTGACCCCTGTTGTGACCCCTGTTGAGACCCCTGTTGTGACCCCTGTTGTAACCCCTGTTGTGACCCCTGCAACCCCTGTTGTAACCCTGTTGAGACCCCTGTTGTAACCCCTTTTGTTGACCCTGTTGTGACCCTGTTGTGACCCCTGTTGTAACCCCTGTTGTAACCCCTGTTGTGAACATGACCCCTGTTGAAACCCCTGTTGTAGACCCCTGTTGTGACCCCTGTTGTAACCCCTGTTGAGACCCCTGTTGAAACCCCTGTTGTAACCCCTGTTGTGACCCCTGTTGAAACCCCTGCAACCCCTGTTGTAACCCCTGTTGAGACCCCTGTTGTAACCCCTTTTGTGACCCCTGTTGTGACCCCTGTTGTGACCCCTGTTGTAACCCCTGTTGTGACCCCTGTTTGACCCCTGTTAACCCCTGTTGAGACCCCTGTTGTGACCCCTGTTGTAACCCCTGTTGTAGACCCCTGTTGAGACCCCTGTTGAAACCCCTGTTGTGACCCCTGTTGTGACCCCTGTTGAGACCCCTGTTGAGACCCCTGTTGTGACCCCTAGACTGTTGTGACCCCTGTTGAGACCCCTGTTGTAACCCCTGTTGTGACCCCTGTTGTGACCCCTGTTGAGACCCCTGTTGTAACCCCTGTTGTGACCCCTGTTGTAACCCCTGTTGAGACCCCTGTTGAGACCCCTGTTGTAACCCCTGTTGTGACCCCTGTTGTGACCCCTGTTGTGACCCCTGTTGTAACCCCTGTTCTGTTGTGACCCCAGCTTAATTTCATTGTTGTCAGCCCAGGGGTAGATGGCCCCCTGTTGTAGACCCCTCAGGTTGTGATGGCCCCAACAGGGCCGTGTGATGGCCCCAACAGGAGCCGTTGATGGCCCCCTGTTGTGACCCCTGCCGTGATGGCCCCCTGTTCTGTTGATGGACAGCTAGATGGTCCCCATACAGGAGGAGATGGCCCCAATTTCATTGTTGTCTTGGAAGAGCCCAGGAGCCGTAGATGGCCCCAACAGGAGCCGTAGATGGCCCCAACAGGAGCCGTAGATGGCCCCAACAGGAGCCGTAGATGGCCCCATCAGGAGCCGTAGATGGCCCCAACAGGAGCCGTAGATGGCCCCAACAGGAGCCGTAGATGGCCCCATCAGGAGCCGTAGATGGCCCCAACAGGAGCCGTAGGTGGCCCCAACAGGAGCCGTAGATAGGAGCCGTAGATGGCCCCAACAGGAGCCGTAGATGGCCCCATCAGGAGCCGTAGATGGCCCCAACAGGAGCCGTAGATGGCCCCATCAGCCGTAGATGGCCCCCGTAGGTGGCCCCAACAGGAGCCGTAGATGGCCCCATCAGGGCGTAGATGGCCCCAACAGGAGCCGTAGATGGCCCCAACAGGAGCCGTAGGTGGCCCCAACAGGAGCCGTAGATGGCTCCAACTGAAGCTGTAGACTGTTTTTCAAATTCATCAATATAGATATGAAACAATGTTGGGCTCAGATTGCTGGCCTGGGTGACTCCTCACCCCTGTGTGAAATTTAAAAAAATGTAAAACCAATTTTAACATGTATTTTTGTCTGTTCTGTGGGAGGGGGTCTGTTCTGTGGGGAGGGGGTCTGTTCTGTTGGGAGGGGGTCTGTTCTGTGGGGAGGGGAGGTCTGTTCTGTTGGGAGGTGGGGTCTGTTCTGTGGGGGGTCTGTTCTGTTGGGGGGTCTGTTCTGTGGGGAGGGGGGGTCTGTTCTTTGGGGAGGGAGGTCTGTTCTGGGGAGGATGGTCTGTTCTTGGGGGGGAGGTCTGTTCTGTGGGGAGGGGAGGTCTGTTCTGTGGGGAGGGGAGGTCTGTTCTGTGGGGAGGGGAGGGGGTCTGTTCTGTGGGGAGGTGGGTCTGGTTGGGAGGTCTGTTCTGTGGGGAGGGGAGGTCTGTTCTGTTGGGAGGGGAGGTCTGTTCTGTGGGGGGGTCTGTTCTGTTTCTGAGGGGGGTCTGTTCTGGGGGTCTGTTCTGGGGAGGGGAGGTCTGTTCTGTTGGGGAGGGGAGGTCTGTTCTGTGGGAGGGGGTCTGTTCTGTGGGGAGGGGAGGTCTGTTCTGTTGGGAGGTGGAGGTCTGTTCTGTGGGGAGGGGAGGTCTGTTCTTTGGGGAGGGAGGTCTGTTCTGTGGGGAGGGGGGTCTGTTCTGTGGGGAGGGGAGGTCTGTTCTGTTGGGAGGGGAGGTCTGTTCTGTGGGGAGGGGAGGTCTGTTCTGTGGGGAGGGGAGGTCTGTTCTGTGGGAGGGGAGGTCTGTTCTGTGGGGGGGAGGTCTGGGAGGTCTGTTCTGTGGGGAGGGGAGGTCTGTTCTGTGGGGGAGTCTGTTCTTGGGAGGAGGTCTGTTCTGTGGGGAGGGAGGTCTGTTCTTTGGGGAGGGGAGGTCTGTTCTGTGGGGAGGGGGAGGTCTGTTCTGTGGGGAGGGAGGTCTGTTCTTTGGGGGGAGGTCTGTTCTTTGGGGAGGGGAGGTCTGTTCTGTGGGGAGGAGGTCTGTTCTGTGGGGAGGGGGAGGTCTGTTCTGTGGGGGCGGGAGGTCTGTTCTGTGGGGAGGGGTCTGTTCTGTGGGGAGGTCTGTTCTGTGGGGAGGAGGTCTGTTCTGGGGGGGGAGGTCTGTTCTGTGGGGAGGGGAGGTCTGTTCTGTGGGGAGGAGGTCTGTTCTGTGGGGGGGAGGTCTGTTCTGTGGGGGAGGGGAGGTCTGTTCTGTGGGGAGGGGGGAGGTCTGTTCTGTGGGGAGGGGGAGGTCTGTTCTGTGGGGGGGAGGTCTGTTCTGTGGGGAGGGGGAGGTCTGTTCTGTGGGGAGGGGGAGGTCTGTTCTTGGGGAGGGGGAGGTCTGTTCTGTGGGAGGGGAGGTCTGTTCTGTGGGGGGGGTCTGTTCTTTGGGGAGGGAGGTCTGTTCTGTGGGGAGGGGAGGTCTGTTCTGTGGGGAGGGGAGGTCTGTTCTGTGGGGTTCTGTGGGGAGGGGAGGTCTGTTCTTTGGGGAGGGGAGGTCTGTTCTGTGGGGGGGAGGTCTGTTCTGTGGGGAGGGGAGGTCTGTTCTTTGGGGAGGGGAGGTCTGTTCTGTGGGGAGGGGAGGTCTGTTCTTTGGGGAGGGGAGGTCTGTTCTGTTCTGGGGAGGGGGAGGTCTGTTCTTTGGGGGGAGGTCTGTTCTGTGGGGAGGGAGGTCTGTTCTGTGGGGAGGGAGGTCTGTTCTTTGGGGAGGAGGTCTGTTCTGTGGGGAGGAGGTCTGTTCTTTGGGGGGAGGTCTGTTCTGGGGAGGGGGAGGGTCTGTTCTGTGGGGGGGAGGTCTGTTCTGTGGGGAGGGGGAGGTCTGTTCTGTGGGGGGAGGTCTGTTCTGTGGGGAGGAGGTCTGTTCTGTGGGGGAGGGGAGGTCTGTTCTGTGGGGGGGAGGTCTGTTCTTTGGGGAGGGGGAGGTCTGTTCTGTGGGGAGGGGAGGTCTGTTCTTTGGGGAGGAGGTCTGTTCTGTGGGGAGGAGGTCTGTTCTGTGGGGAGGTCTGTTCTTTGGGGGGAGGTCTGTTCTTTGGGGTGTCCGGACCCCAGAGCTGTGCAGCTGGGAGATCGGCTGACATTGGAGCATGTATATAGAGGGCTTGTGAAGCGTCGGGTGGACTTTATAAGGGTGTGTTTGTCAGGGCAACCTGGGTTGGTCAGGGGGTTAGGCTTTCTATGTCTGTTGAAGTGGGGCTTTTTGGTGATGGAAACTGTTGGGCCAATAAAGGAATTTTAATATCTCTCTCACACACACACACCATCTCCAACAAAGGTTTTGTTCCCATGATCTATCTGTCTGTCTGTCTGTCTGTCTGTCTGTCTGTCTGTCTGTCTGTCTGTCTATCTGTCTGTCTGTCTGTCTGCCTGTCTGTCTGTCTGTCTGCATGTCTGTCTGTCTGTCTGTCTGTCTCCTGTGTGTCTGTCTGTCTGTCTGTCTGTCTGTCTGTCTGTCTATCTGTCGGTGTGTCTGTCTGCCTGAATGTCTGTCTGTCTCCTGTCTTTCTGCCTTTCTGTCTGTCTGTCTCATGTCTGTCTGTCTGCCTGTCTGTATGTCTGTCTGTCTGTCTGTATGTCTGTCTGTCTGCCTGTCTGTCTGCCTGTCTGTCTGTCTGTCGGTGTGTCTGTCTGCCTGCATGTCTGTCTGTCTCCTGTCTTTCTGCCTTTCTGTCTGTCTGTCTCATGTCTGTCTGTCTGCCTGTCTGTATGTCTGTCTGTGTGTCTGCTTGTCTGTCTATCTGTCTGTCTGTCTGTCTTCCTGCCTGTCTGTCTCCTGTCTGTCTGTCTGTCTGTCTGTCTGCCTTTCTGTCTGTATATCTGTCTGCATGTCTGTCTGCCTGCCTGCCTGTCTGTCTGTCTGTCTGTCTGTCTGTCTGTCTGTCTGTCTGTATGTCTGTCTGTCTGTCTGTCTGCCTGTCTGTCTGCCTGTCTGTCTGTCTGTCTGCCGGTGTGTCTTTCTGCCTGCATGTCTGTCTGTCTGTCTGTCTGTCTGTCTGTCTGCCTGTCTGTCTATCTGTATATCTGTCTGCCTGTCTGTCTGTCTGTCTGTCTGTCTCCTGTATGTCTGTCTGTCTGTCTGCCTGCCTGTCTGTCTGTCTGTCTGTCTGTCTGTCTGTCTGTCTGTCTGCCTGTCTGTCTGTCTGTCTGTCTGTCTGTCTGCCTGTCTGTCTATCTGTCGGTGTGTCTGTCTGCCTGCATGTCTGTCTGTCTCCTGTCTGTCTGCCTTTCTGTCTGTCTGTCTCATGTGTGTCTGTCTGTCTGTCTGCCTGTCTGTATGTCTGTCTGTGTGTCTGCTTGTCTGTCTGCATGTCTATCTGTCTGTCTGTCTTTCTTCCTGCCTGTCTGTCTGTCTGTCTGCCTGTCTGTCTGTCGGTGTGTCTGTCTGCCTTTCTGTCTGTCTCTCCTGTGTGTCTGTCTGCCTGCCTGTCTGTCTATCTGTCTATCTGTCGGTGTGTCTGTCTGCCTTTCTGTCTGTCTCTCCTGTGTGTCTGTCTGTCTGTCTCCTGTCTGTCTGTCTGTCTGCCTGCCTGCCTGTCTGTCTGTCTGTCTGTCTGCCTGTATGTATGTCTGTCTGTCTGTCTGTCTGTCTGTCTGTCTGTCTGTCTGCCTGCATGTCTGTCTGTCTGCATGTCTGTCTGCATGTCTGTCTGTCTGCATGTCTGTCTGTCTGTCTGTCTGTCTGTCTGTCTCCTGTGTGTCTGTCTGTCTGTCTGTCTGTCTGTCTGTCTGTCTATCTGTCGGTGTGTCTGTCTGCCTGCATGTCTGTCTGTCTCCTGTCTTTCTGCCTTTCTGTCTGTCTGTCTCATGTCTGTCTGTCTGCCTGTCTGTATGTCTGTCTGTGTGTCTGCTTGTCTGTCTGCCTGTCTATCTGTCTGTCTGTCTGTCTTCTTGCCTGTCTGTCTCCTGTCTGTCTGTCTGTCTGTCTGCCTTTATGTCTGTATATCTGTCTGCATGTCTGTCTGCCTGCCTGCCTGTCTGTCTGTCTGTCTGTCTGTCTGTCTGTCTGTATGTCTGTCTGTCTGTCTGTCTGTCTGCCTGTCTGTCTGCCTGTCTGTCTGTCTGCCGGTGTGTCTGTCTGCCTGCATGTCTGTCTGTCTGTCTGTCTGTCTGTCTGCCTGTCTGTCTATCTGTATATCTGTCTGCCTGTCTGTCTGTCTGTCTGTCTCCTGTATGTCTGTCTGTCTGTCTGCCTGTCTGTCTGTCTGTCTGTCTGTCTGTCTGCCTGTCTGTCTGTCTGTCTGTCTGCCTGTCTGTCTATCTGTCGGTGTGTCTGTCTGCCTGCATGTCTGTCTGTCTCCTGTCTGTCTGCCTTTCTGTCTGTCTGTCTCATGTGTGTCTGTCTGTCTGTCTGCCTGTCTGTATGTCTGTCTGTGTGTCTGCTTGTCTGTCTGCATGTCTATCTGTCTGTTTGTCTTTCTTCCTGCCTGTCTGTCTGTCTCCTGTCTGTCTGTCTGTCTGTCTGTCTGTCTGTCTGTCTGTCTGTCTGTCTGTCTGCCTGTCTGTCTGTCGGTGTGTCTGTCTGCCTTTCTGTCTGTCTCTCCTGTGTCTGTCTGTCTGTCTGTCTGTCTGCCTGCCTGTCTGTCTATCTGTCTATCTGTCGGTGTGTCTGTCTGCCTTTCTGTCTGTCTCTCCTGTGTGTCTGTCTGTCTGTCTCCTGTCTGTCTGTCTGTCTGCCTGCCTGCCTGTCTGTCTGTCTGTCTGTCTGCCTGTATGTATGTCTGTCTGTCTGTCTGTCTGTCTGTCTGTCTGTCTGTCTGTCTGTGTGTCTGTCTGCCTGCCTGTCTGTCTGTCTGTCTGTCTGTCTGCCTGTCTGCCTGTCTGTGTGGGTTTGTCTCTTTACCTGAACTTCTATTCTTTGTCTTGGTCCTTAGCCAATCAGCATTGTCGCTTCTGCCGTGGATTGGCAAATAAGAAGCCAGGATTAGATTTGGCAATTAAAGTTCAGGCTGATGAATGAGAGAGGAGGAGCCCTAAATACAGATTAATCCAGGAGACATAATGTCTGTACACATAATGTCTTCGTAAGTTCATCATGTCTATATACATAATGTCTTCGTAAGTTCACAGTCTTGTCTTGACATGTCTATAAATGTCTCACAGGAGTCATGTTTTAACTGACATTTAGAGACATCATTAAAAGTCGTAGTCTTGTCTTGACGTGTCTTCGAAGATTCCTGTTTTTTTTTTTTTAAAGTGACGTTTGGAAATATCATTAAAGTTCATTGACTTGTCTTGTTCTCATCAGCTAGTGAGCCCCGACCACAGCTCTAACCAGGACTGTCTTTGTGTTGGGTTGACATCGACCACAGCTCTAACCAGGACTGTCTTTGTGTTGGGTGGGTTGACATCGACCACAGCTCTAACCAGGACTGTCTTTGTGTTGGGTTGACCCCGACCACAGCTCTAACCAGGACTGTCTTTGTGTTGGGTTGACATCGACCACAGCTCTAACCAGGACTGTCTTTGTGTTGGGTGGGTTGACCCCGACCACAGCTCTAACCAGGACTGTCTTTGTGTTGGGTTGACCCCGACCACAGCTCTAACCAGGACTGTCTTTGTGTTGGGTTGACCCCGACCACAGCTCTAACCAGGACTGTCTTTGTGGTGGGTTGACCCCGACCACAGCTCTAACCAGGACTGTCTTTGTGTTGGGTGGGTTGACATTGACCACAGCTCTAACCAGGACTTTCTTTGTGTTGGGTTGACCCCGACCACAGCTCTAACCAGGACTGTCTTTGTGTTGGGTGGGTTGACCCCGACCACAGCTCTTACCAGGACTGTCTTTGTGTTGGGTTGACCCCGACCACAGCTCTAACCAGGACTGTCTTTGTGTTGGGTTGACCCCAACCACAGCTCTAACCAGGGCTGTCTTTGTGTTGGGTTGACCCCGACCACAGCTCTAACCAGGACTGTCTTTGTGTTGGGTTGACCCAGACCACAGCTCTAACCAGGACTGTCTTTGTGTTGGGTTGACCCCGACCACAGCCCTAACCAGGACTGTCTTTGTGTTGGGTGGGTTGACCCCGACCACAGCTCTAACCAGGACTGTCTTTGTGTTGGGTTGACATCGACCACAGCTCTAACCAGGACTGTCTTTGTGTTGGGTTGACATCGACCACAGCTCTAACCAGGACTGTCTTTGTGTTGGGTGGGTTGACACCGACCACAGCTCTAACCAGGACTGTCTTTGTGTTGGGTTGACCCCGACCACAGCTCTAACCAGGACTGTCTTTGTGTTGGGTTGACCCCGACCACAGCTCTAACCAGGACTGTCTTTGTGTTGGGTTGACCCCGACCACAGCTCTAACCAGGACTGTCTTTGTGTTGGGTTGACCCCGACCACAGCTCTAACCAGGACTGTCTTTGTGTTGGGTTGACCCCGACCACAGCTCTAACCAGGACTGTCTTTGTGTTGGGTTGACCTCGACCACAGCTCTAACCAGGACTGTCTTTGTGTTGCGTTGACCCCGACCACAGCTCTAACCAGGACTGTCTTTGTGTTGGGTTGACCCCGACCACAACTCTAACCAGGACTGTCTTTGTGTTGGGTGGGTTGACCCCGACCACAGCTCTAACCAGTACTGTCTTTGTGTTGGGTTGACCCCGACCACAGCTCTAACCAGGACTGTCTTTGTGGTGGGTGGGTTGACCCCGACCACAGCTCTAACCAGGACTGTCTTTGTGTTGGGTGGGTTGACCCCGACCACAGCTCTAACCAGGACTGTCTTTGTGTTGGGTGGGTTGACCCCGACCACAGCTCTAACTAGGACTGTCTTTGTTTTGGGTTGACCCTGACCACAGCTCTAACCAGGACTGTCTTTGTGTTGGGTTGACCCCGACCACAGCTCTAACCAGGACTGTCTTTGTGTTTGGGTTGACCCCGACCACAGCTCTAACCAGGACTGTCTTTGTGTTGGGTTGACCCCGACCACAGCTCTAACCAGGACTGTCTTTGTGTTGGGTTGACCCCGACCACAGCTCTAACCAGGACTGTCTTTGTGTTGGGTGGGTTGACCCCGACCACAGCTCTAACCAGGACTGTCTTTGTGTTGGGTTGACCCCGACCACAGCTCTAACCAGGACTGTCTTTGTGTTGGGTTGACCCGACCACAGCTCTAACCAGGACCGTCTTTGTGTTTGGGTTGACCCCGACCACAGCTCTAACCAGGACTGTCTTTATGTTAGGTTGACCCGACCACAGCTCTAACCAGGGCTGTCTTTGTGTTGGGTTGACCCCGACCACAGCTCTAACCAGGACTGTCTTTGTGTTGGGTTGACCCCGACCACAGCTCTAACCAGGACTGTCTTTGTTTTGGGTTGACCCTGACCACAGCTCTAACCAGGACTGTCTTTGTGTTGGGTTGACCCCGACCACAGCTCTAACCAGGACTGTCTTTGTGTTGGGTTGACCCCGACCACAGCTCTAACCAGGACTGTCTTTGTGTTGGGTTGACCCCGACCACAGCTCTAACCAGGACTGTCTTTGTGTTGGGTTGACCCCGACCACAGCTCTAACCAGGACTGTCTTTGTGTTGGGTTGACCCGACCACAGCTCTAACCAGGACTGTCTTTGTGTTGGGTTGACCCCGACCACAGCTCTAACCAGGACTGTCTTTGTGTTGGGTTGACCTCGACCACAGCTCTAACCAGGACTGTCTTTGTGTTGCGTTGACCCGCGACCACAGCTCTAACCAGGACTGTCTTTGTGTTGGGTTGACCCGACCACAACTCTAACCAGGACTGTCTTTGTGTTGGGTGGGTTGACCCCGACCACAGCTCTAACCAGGACTGTCTTTGTGTTGGGTTGACCCCGACCACAGCTCTAACCAGGACTGTCTTTGTGTTGGGTTGACCCCGACCACAGCTCTAACCAGGACTGTCTTTGTGTTGGGTTGGTTGACCCGACCACAGCTCTAACCAGGACTGTCTTTGTGTGGGTGGGTTGACCCCGACCACAGCTCTAACCAGGACTGTCTTTGTTTTGGGTTGACCCTGACCACAGCTCTAACCAGGACTGTCTTTGTGTTAGGTTGGACCACAGCTCTAACCAGGACTGTCTTTGTGTTGGGTGGGTTGACCCCGACCACAGCTCTAACCAGGACTGTCTTTGTGTTGGGTTGACCCGACCACAGCTCTAACCAGGACTGTCTTTGTGTTGGGTTGACCCCGACCACAGCTCTAACCAGGACTGTCTTTGTGTTGGGTGGGTTGACCCCGACCACAGCTCTAACCAGGACTGTCTTTGTGTTGGGTTGACCCCGACCACAGCTCTAACCAGGACTGTCTTTGTGTTGGGTTGACCCCGACCACAGCTCTAACCAGGACCGTCTTTGTGTTGGGTGGGTTGACCCCGACCACAGCTCTAACCAGGACTGTCTTTATGTTGGGTTGACCCGACCACAGCTCTAACCAGGGCTGTCTTTGTGTTGGGTTGACCCCGACCACAGCTCTAACCAGGACTGTCTTTGTGTTGGGTTGACCCCGACCACAGCTCTAACCAGGACTGTCTTTGTTTTGGGTTGACCCTGACCACAGCTCTAACCAGGACTGTCTTTGTGTTGGGTTGACCCCGACCACAGCTCTAACCAGGACTGTCTTTGTGTTGGGTGGGTTGACCCCGACCACAGCTCTAACCAGGACTGTCTTTGTGTTGGGTTGACCCCGACCACAGCTCTAACCAGGACTGTCTTTGTGTTGGGTTGACCCCGACCACAGCTCTAACCAGGACTGTCTTTGTGTTGGGTGGGTTGACCACGACCACAGCTCTAACCAGGACTGTCTTTGTGTTGGGTGGGATGACCCCGACCACAGCTCTAACCAGGACTGTCTTTGTGTTGGGTTGACCCCGACCACAGCTCTAACCAGGACTGTCTTTGTGTTGTTGACCCCGACCACAGCTCTAACCAGGACCGTCTTTGTGTTGGGTGGGTTGACCCCGACCACAGCTCTAACCAGGACTGTCTTTGTGTTGGGTTGACCCGACCACAGCTCTAACCAGGGCTGTCTTTGTGTTGGTTGACCCGACCACAGCTCTAACCAGGACTGTCTTTGTGTTGGGTTGACCCCGACCACAGCTCTAACCAGGACTGTCTTTGTTTTGGGTTGACCCCGACCACAGCTCTAACCAGGACTGTCTTTGTGTTGGGTTGACCCAGACCACAGCTCTAACCAGGACTGTCTTTGTGTTGGGTGGGTTGACCCCGACCACAGCTCTAACCAGGACTGTCTTTGTGTTGGGTGGGTTGACCCCGACCACAGCTCTAACCAGGACTGTCTTTGTGTTGGGTGGGTTGACCCCGACCACAGCTCTAACCAGGACTGTCTTTGTGTTGGGTTGACCCCTACCACAGCTCTAACCAGGACTGTCTTTGTGTTGGGTTGACCCCGACCACAGCTCTAACCAGGACTGTCTTTGTGTTGGGTTGACCCCGACCACAGCTCTAACCAGGACTGTCTTTGTGGTGGGTGGGTTGACCCCCGACCACAGCTCTAACCAGGACTGTCTTTGTGTTGGGTTGACCCCGACCACAGCTCTAACCAGGACCGTCTTTGTGTTGGGTGGGTTGACCCCGACCACAGCTCTAACCAGGACTGTCTTTGTGTTGGGTTGACCCCGACCACAGCTCTAACCAGGACTGTCTTTGTGTTGGGTTGACCCCGACCACAGCTCTAACCAGGACTGTCTTTGTGTTGGGTGGGTTGACCCCGACCACAGCTCTAACCAGGACTGTCTTTGTGTTGGGTGGGATGACCCGACCACAGCTCTAACCAGGACTGTCTTTGTGTTGGGTTGACCCGACCACAGCTCTCCAGGACTGTCTTTGTGTTGGGTTGACCCGACCACAGCTCTAACCAGGACCGTCTTTGTGTTGGGTGGGTTGACCCCGACCACAGCTCTAACCAGGACTGTCTTTATGTTGGGTTGACCTGACCACAGCTCTAACCAGGGCTGTCTTTGTGTTGGGTTGACCCCGACCACAGCTCTAACCAGGACTGTCTTTGTGTTGGGTTGACCCCGACCACAGCTCTAACCAGGACTGTCTTTGTTTTGGGTTGACCCCGACCACAGCTCTAACCAGGACTGTCTTTGTGTTGGGTTGACCCCGACCACAGCTCTAACCAGGACTGTCTTTGTGTTGGGTGGGTTGACCCCGACCACAGCTCTAACCAGGACTGTCTTTGTGTTGGGTGCGTTGACCCCGACCACAGCTCTAACCAGGACTGTCTTTGTGTTGGGTGGGTTGACCCCGACCACAGCTCTAACCAGGACTGTCTTTGTGTTGGGTTGACCCCTACCACAGCTCTAACCAGGACTGTCTTTGTGTTGGGTTGACCCCGACCACAGCTCTAACCAGGACTGTCTTTGTGTTGGGTTGACCCCGACCACAGCTCTAACCAGGACTGTCTTTGTGTTGGGTTGACCCCGACCACAGCTCTAACCAGGACTGTCTTTGTGTTGGGTTGACCCCGACCACAGCTCTAACCAGGACTGTCTTTGTGTTGGGTTGACCCCGACCACAGCTCTAACCAGGACTGTCTTTGTGTTGGGTGGGTTGACCCCGACCACAGCCTAACCAGGACTGTCTTTGTGTTGGGTGGGTTGACATCGACCACAGCTCTAACCAGGACTATCTTTGTGTTGGGTTGACCCCGACCACAGCTCTAACCAGGACTATCTTTGTGTTGGGTTGACCCCGACCACAGCTCTAACCAGGACTATCTTTGTGTTGGGTGGGTTGACCCCGACCACAGCTCTAACCAGGACTGTCTTTGTGTGGGTGGGTTGACCCCGACCACAGCTCTAACCAGGACTGTCTTTGTGTTGGGTTGACCCCGACCACAGCTCTAACCAGGACTGTCTTTGTGTTGGGTTGACCTCGACCACAGTAACCAGGACTGTCTTTGTGTTGGGTTGACCCGACCACAGCTCTAACCAGGACTGTCTTTGTGTTGGGTTGACCCCACCACAGCTCTAACCAGGACTGTCTTTGTGTTATGGTGGGTTGACCCGACCACAGCTCTAACCAGTACTGTCTTTGTGTTGGGTTGACCCCGACCACAGCTCTAACCAGGACTGTCTTTGTGTTGGGTTGACCCGACCACAGCTCTAACCAGGACCGTCTTTGTGTTGGGTGGGTTGACCCCGACCACAGCTCTAACCAGGACTGTCTTTATGTTGGGTTGACCCGACCACAGCTCTAACCAGGACTGTCTTTGTGTTGGGTTGACCCCGACCACAGCTCTAACCAGGACTGTCTTTGTGTTGGGTTGACCCCGACCACAGCTCTAACCAGGACTGTCTTTGTTTTCAGGTTGACCCCGACCACAGCTCTAACCAGGACTGTCTTTGTGTTGGGTTGACCCCGACCACAGCTCTAACCAGGACTGTCTTTGTGTTGGGTGGGTTGACCCCGACCACAGCTCTAACCAGGACTGTCTTTGTGTTGGGTGGGTTGACCTGACCACAGCTCTAACCAGGACTGTCTTTGTGTTGGGTTGACCCCTACCACAGCTCTAACCAGGACTGTCTTTGTGTTGGGTTGACCCCGACCACAGCTCTAACCAGGACTGTCTTTGTGTTGGGTTGACCCCGACCACAGCTCTAACCAGGACTGTCTTTGTGGTGGGTGGGTTGACCCCGACCACAGCTCTAACCAGGACTGTCTTTGTGTTGGGTTGACCCCGACCACAGCTCTAACCAGGACTGTCTTTGTGTTGGGTTGACCCCGACCACAGCTCTAACCAGGACTGTCTTTGTGTTGGGTTGACCCCGACCACAGCTCTAACCAGGACTGTCTTTGTGTTGGGTTGACCCAGACCACAGCTCTAACCAGGACTGTCTTTGTGTTTGGGTTGACCCCGACCACAGCTCTAACCAGGACTGTCTTTGTGTTGGGTGGGTTGACCCCGACCACAGCTCTAACCAGGACTGTCTTTGTGTTGGGTGGGTTGACATCGACCACAGCTCTAACCAGGACTGTCTTTGTGTTGGGTTGACCCGACCACAGCTCTAACCAGGACTGTCTTTGTGTTGGGTTGACCCCGACCACAGCTCTAACCAGGACTGTCTTTGTGTTGGGTTGACCCCGACCACAGCTCTAACCAGGACTGTCTTTGTGTGGGTTGACCCGACCACAGCTCTAACCAGGACTGTCTTTGTGTTGGGTTGACCCCGACCACAGCTCTAACCAGGACTGTCTTTGTGTTGGGTTGACCCCGACCACAGCTCTAACCAGGACTGTCTTTGTGTTGGGTTGACCCCGACCACAGCTCTAACCAGGACTGTCTTTGTGTTGGGTTGACCCCGACCACAGCTCTAACCAGGACTGTCTTTGTGTTGGGTTGACCCCGACCACAGCTCTAACCAGGACTGTCTTTGTGTTGGGTTGACCCCGACCACAGCTCTAACCAGGACTGTCTTTGTGTTGGGTGGGTTGACCCCGACCACAGCTCTAACCAGGACTGTCTTTGTGTTGGGTGGGTTGACCCCGACCACAGCTCTAACCAGGACTGTCTTTGTGTTGGGTTGACCCCGACCACAGCTCTAACCAGGACTGTCTTTGTGGTGGGTGGGTTGACCCCGACCACAGCTCTAACCAGGACTGTCTTTGTGTTGGGTGGGTTGACCCCGACCACAGCTCTAACCAGGACTGTCTTTGTGTTGGGTGGGATGACCCCGACCACAGCTCTAACCAGGACTGTCTTTGTGTTGGGTTGACCCCGACCACAGCTCTAACCAGGACTGTCTTTGTGTTGGGTTGACCCCGACCACAGCTCTAACCAGGACTGTCTTTGTGTTGGGTTGACCCCCGACCACAGCTCTAACCAGGACCGTCTTTGTGTTGGGTGGGTTGACCCCGACCACAGCTCTAACCAGGACTGTCTTTATGTTTGGTTGACCCCGACCACAGCTCTAACCAGGGCTGTCTTTGTGTTGGGTTGACCCCGACCACAGCTCTAACCAGGACTGTCTTTGTGTTGGGTTGACCCCGACCACAGCTCTAACCAGGACTGTCTTTGTTTTGGGTTGACCCTGACCACAGCTCTAACCAGGACTGTCTTTGTGTTGGGTTGACCCCGACCACAGCTCTAACCAGGACTGTCTTTGTGTTGGGTGGGTTGACCCCGACCACAGCTCTAACCAGGACTGTCTTTGTGTTGGGTTGACCTCCACCACAGCTCTAACCAGGACTGTCTTTGTGTTGCGTTGACCCCGACCACAGCTCTAACCAGGACTGTCTTTGTGTTGGGTTGACCCCGACCACAACTCTAACCAGGACTGTCTTTGTGTTGGGTGGGTTGACCCCGACCACAGCTCTAACCAGTACTGTCTTTGTGTTGGGTTGACCCCGACCACAGCTCTAACCAGGACTGTCTTTGTGGTGGGTGGGTTGACCCCGACCACAGCTCTAACCAGGACTGTCTTTGTGTTGGGTGGGTTGACCCCGACCACAGCTCTAACCAGGACTGTCTTTGTGTTGGGTGGGATGACCCCGACCACAGCTCTAACCAGGACTGTCTTTGTGTTGGGTTGACCCCGACCACAGCTCTAACCAGGACTGTCTTTGTGTTGGGTTGACCCCGACCACAGCTCTAACCAGGACCGTCTTTGTGTTGGGTGGGTTGACCCCGACCACAGCTCTAACCAGGACTGTCTTTATGTTGGGTTGACCCCGACCACAGCTCTAACCAGGGCTGTCTTTGTGTTGGGTTGACCCGACCACAGCTCTAACCAGGACTGTCTTTGTGTTGGGTTGACCCCGACCACAGCTCTAACCAGGACTGTCTTTGTTTTGGGTTGACCCCGACCACAGCTCTAACCAGGACTGTCTTTGTGTTGGGTTGACCCCGACCACAGCTCTAACCAGGACTGTCTTTGTGTTGGGTGGGTTGACCCCGACCACAGCTCTAACCAGGACTGTCTTTGTGTTGGGTGGGTTGACCCCGACCACAGCTCTAACCAGGACTGTCTTTGTGTTGGGTGGGTTGACCCCGACCACAGCTCTAACCAGGACTGTCTTTGTGTTGGGTTGACCCCTACCACAGCTCTAACCAGGACTGTCTTTGTGTTGCGTTGACCCCGACCACAGCTCTAACCAGGACTGTCTTTGTGTTGGGTTGACCCCGACCACAGCTCTAACCAGGACTGTCTTTGTGTTGGGTTGACCCCGACCACAGCTCTAACCAGGACTGTCTTTGTGTTGGGTTGACCCCGACCACAGCTCTAACCAGGACTGTCTTTGTGTTGGGTTGACCCCGACCACAGCTCTAACCAGGACTGTCTTTGTGTTGGGTGGGTTGACCCCGACCACAGCCCTAACCAGGACTGTCTTTGTGTTGGGTGGGTTGACATCGACCACAGCTCTAACCAGGACTATCTTTGTGTTGGGTTGACCCCGACCACAGCTCTAACCAGGACTATCTTTGTGTTGGGTTGACCCCGACCACAGCTCTAACCAGGACTATCTTTGTGTTGGGTGGGTTGACCCCGACCACAGCTCTAACCAGGACTGTCTTTGTGGTGGGTTGACCCCGACCACAGCTCTAACCAGGACTGTCTTTGTGTTGGGTTGACCCGACCACAGCTCTAACCAGGACTGTCTTTGTGTTGGGTTGACCCCGACCACAGCTCTAACCAGGACTGTCTTTGTGTTGGGTTGACCCCGACCACAGCTCTAACCAGGACTGTCTTTGTGTTGGTGGGTTGACCCCGACCACAGCTCTAACCAGGACTGTCTTTGTGTTGGGTGGTTGACCCCGACCACAGCTCTAACCAGGACTGTCTTTGTGTTGGGTTGACCCCGACCACAGCTCTAACCAGGACTGTCTTTGTGTTTTGTAACCAGGACTGTCTTTGTGTTGGGTTGACCCCGACCACAGCTCTAACCAGGACTGTCTTTGTGTTGGGTTGACCCCGACCACAGCTCTAACCAGGACTGTCTTTGTGTTGGGTTGACCCAGACCACAGCTCTAACCAGGACTGTCTTTGTGTTGGGTTGACCCCGACCACAGCCCTAACCAGGACTGTCTTTGTGTTGGGTGGGTTGACCCCGACCACAGCTCTAACCAGGACTGTCTTTGTGTTGGGTGGGTTGACCCCGACCACAGCTCTAACCAGGACTGTCTTTGTGTTGTCTGACCCCGACCACAGCTCTAACCAGGACTGTCTTTGTGTTGGGTTGACCCCGACCACAGCTCTAACCAGGACTGTCTTTGTGTTGGGTTGACCCCGACCACAGCTCTAACCAGGACTGTCTTTGTGTTGGGTTGACCCCGACCACAGCTCTAACCAGGACTGTCTTTGTGTTGGGTTGACCCCGACCACAGCTCTAACCAGGACTGTCTTTGTGTTGGGTTGACCCCGACCACAGCTCTAACCAGGACTGTCTTTGTGTTGGGTTGACCCCGACCACAGCTCTAACCAGGACTGTCTTTGTTTTGGGTTGACCCTGACCACAGCTCTAACCAGGACTGTCTTTGTGTTGGGTTGACCCCGACCACAGCTCTAACCAGGACTGTCTTTGTGTTGGGTTGACCCCGACCACAGCTCTAACCAGGACTGTCTTTGTGTTGGGTTGACCCCGACCACAGCTCTAACCAGGACTGTCTTTGTGTTGGACCACAGCTCTAACCAGGACTTTCTTTGTGTTGGGTTGACCCCGACCACAACTCTAACCAGGACTGTCTTTGTGTTGGGTGGGTTGACCCCGACCACAGCTCTAACCAGTACTGTCTTTGTGTTGGGTTGACCCCGACCACAGCTCTAACCAGGACTGTCTTTGTGGTGGGTGGGTTGACCCCGACCACAGCTCTAACCAGGACTGTCTTTGTGTTGGGTGGGTTGACCCCGACCACAGCTCTAACCAGGACTGTCTTTGTGTTGGGTGGGATGACCCCGACCACAGCTCTAACCAGGACTGTCTTTGTGTTGGGTTGACCCCGACCACAGCTCTAACCAGGACTGTCTTTGTGTTGGGTTGACCCCGACCACAGCTCTAACCAGGACTGTCTTTGTGTTGGGTGGGTTGACCCCGACCACAGCTCTAACCAGGACTGTCTTTGTGACCCCGACCACAGCTCTAACCAGGACTGTCTTTGTGTTGGGTTGACCCCGACCACAGCTCTAACCAGGACTGTCTTTGTGTTGGGTTGACCCCGACCACAGCTCTAACCAGGACTGTCTTTGTGTTGGGTTGGACCACAGCTCTAACCAGGACTGTCTTTGTGTTGGGTTGACCCCGACCACAGCTCTAACCAGGACTGTCTTTGTGTTGGGTGGGTTGACCCCGACCACAGCTCTAACCAGGACTGTCTTTGTGGTGGGTGGGTTGACCCCGACCACAGCTCTAACCAGGACTGTCTTTGTGTTGGGTGGGTTGACCCCGACCACAGCTCTAACCAGGACTGTCTTTGTGTTGGGTTGACCCCGACCACAGCTCTAACCAGGACTGTCTTTGTGTTGGGTTGACCCCGACCACAGCTCTAACCAGGACTGTCTTTGTGTTGGGTTGACCCCGACCACAGCTCTAACCAGGACTGTCTTTGTGTTGGGTTGACCCCGACCACAGCTCTAACCAGGACTGTCTTTGTGTTGGGTTGACCCCGACCACAGCTCTAACCAGGACTGTCTTTGTGTTGGGTGGGTTGACCCCGACCACAGCTCTAACCAGGACTGTCTTTGTGTTGGGTGGGTTGACAGACCACAGCTCTAACCAGGACTATCTTTGTGTTGGGTTGACCCCGACCACAGCTCTAACCAGGACTGTCTTTGTGTTGGGTTGACCCCGACCACAGCTCTAACCAGGACTGTCTTTGTGTTGGGTGGGTTGACCCCGACCACAGCTCTAACCAGGACTGTCTTTGTGGTGGGTGGGTTGACCCGACCACAGCTCTAACCAGGACTGTCTTTGTGTTGGGTTGACCCCGACCACAGCTCTAACCAGGACTGTCTTTGTGTTGGGTTGACCTGACCACAGCTCTAACCAGGACTGTCTTTGTGTTGGGTTGAGACCACAGCTCTAACCAGGACTGTCTTTGTGTTGGGTTGACCCCGACCACAGCTCTAACCAGGACTGTCTTTGTGTTGGGTTGACCCCGACCACAGCTCTAACCAGGACTGTCTTTGTGTTTGGGTTGACCCCGACCACAGCTCTAACCAGGACTGTCTTTGTGTTGGGTTGACCCGACCACAGCTCTAACCAGGACTGTCTTTGTGTTGGGTGGGTTGACCCCGACCACAGCTCTAACCAGGACTGTCTTTGTGTTGGGTGGGTTGACCCCGACCACAGCTCTAACCAGGACTGTCTTTGTGTTGGGTGGGTTGACCCCGACCACAGCTCTAACCAGGACTGTCTTTGTGTTGGGTTGACCCCGACCACAGCTCTAACCAGGACTGTCTTTGTGTTGGGTTGACCCCGACCACAGCTCTAACCAGGACTGTCTTTGTGTTGGGTTGGACCACAGCTCTAACCAGGACTGTCTTTGTGTTGGGTTGACCCCGACCACAGCTCTAACCAGGACTGTCTTTGTGTTGGGTTGACCCCGACCACAGCTCTAACCAGGACTGTCTTTGTGTTGGGTTGACCCCGACCACAGCTCTAACCAGGACTGTCTTTGTGTTGGGTGGGTTGACCCCGACCACAGCCCTAACCAGGACTGTCTTTGTGTTGGGTGGGCTGACATCGACCACAGCTCTAACCAGGACTGTCTTTGTGTTGGGTTGACCCGACCACAGCTCTAACCAGGACTGTCTTTGTGTTGGGTTGACCCCGACCACAGCTCTAACCAGGACTGTCTTTGTGTTGGGTGGGTTGACCCCGACCACAGCTCTAACCAGGACTGTCTTTGTGGTGGGTGGGTTGACCCGACCACAGCTCTAACCAGGACTGTCTTTAACCAGGGTTGACCTGACCACAGCTCTAACCAGGACTGTCTTTGTGTTGGGTTGACCCGACCACAGCTCTAACCAGGACTGTCTTTGTGTTGGGTGGGTTGACCCCGACCACAGCTCTAACCAGGACTGTCTTTGTGTTGGGTTGACCCCGACCACAGCTCTAACCAGGACTGTCTTTGTGTGGTGGGTTGACCCCGACCACAGCTCTAACCAGGACTGTCTTTGTGTTGGGTTGACCCCGACCACAGCTCTAACCAGGACTGTCTTTGTGTTGGGTGGGATGACCCCGACCACAGCTCTAACCAGGACTGTCTTTGTGTGGGTGGGTTGACCCCGACCACAGCTCTAACCAGGACTGTCTTTGTGTTGGGTTGACCCCGACCACAACTCTAACCAGGACTGTCTTTGTGTTGGGTGGGTTGACCCCGACCACAGCTCTAACCAGGACTGTCTTTGTGTTGGGTGGGTTGACCCCGACCACAGCTCTAACTAGGACTGTCTTTGTTTTGGGTTGACCCTGACCACAGCTCTAACCAGGACTGTCTTTGTGTTGGGTTGACCCCGACCACAGCTCTAACCAGGACTGTCTTTGTGTTGGGTGGGTTGACCCCGACCACAGCTCTAACCAGGACTGTCTTTGTGTTGGGTTGACCCCGACCACAGCTCTAACCAGGACTGTCTTTGTGTTGGGTTGACCCCGACCACAGCTCTAACCAGGACTGTCTTTGTGTTGGGTTGACCCCGACCACAGCTCTAACCAGGACTGTCTTTGTGTTGGGTGGACCACAGCTCTAACCAGGACTGTCTTTGTGTTGGGTTGACCCCGACCACAGCTCTAACCAGGACTGTCTTTGTGTTGGGTTGACCCCGACCACAGCTCTAACCAGGACTGTCTGGGTTGACCCCGACCACAGCTCTAACCAGGACTGTCTTTGTGTTGGGTTGACCCCGACCACAGCTCTAACCAGGACTGTCTTTGTGTTGGGTGGGTTGACCCCGACCACAGCTCTAACCAGGACTGTCTTTGTGTTGGGTGGGTTGACCCCGACCACAGCTCTAACCAGGACTGTCTTTGTGTTGGGGGCTCTGACCCCTACCACAGCTCTAACCAGGACTGTCTTTGTGTTGCGTTGACCCCGACCACAGCTCTAACCAGGACTGTCTTTGTGTTGGGTTGACCCCGACCACAGCTCTAACCAGGACTGTCTTTGTGTTGGGTTGACCCCGACCACAGCTCTAACCAGGACTGTCTTTGTGTTGGGTTGACCCCGACCACAGCTCTAACCAGGACTGTCTTTGTGTTGGGTTGACCCCGACCACAGCTCTAACCAGGACTGTCTTTGTGTTGGGTGGGTTGACCCCGACCACAGCCCTAACCAGGACTGTCTTTGTGTTGGGTGGGTTGACATCGACCACAGCTCTAACCAGGACTATCTTTGTGTTGGGTTGACCCCGACCACAGCTCTAACCAGGACTATCTTTGTGTTGGGTTGACCCCGACCACAGCTCTAACCAGGACTATCTTTGTGTTGGGTGGGTTGACCCCGACCACAGCTCTAACCAGGACTGTCTTTGTGGTGGGTGGGTTGACATCGACCACAGCTCTAACCAGGACTGTCTTTGTGTTGGGTTGACCCCGACCACAGCTCTAACCAGGACTGTCTTTGTGTTGGGTTGACCTCGACCACAGCTCTAACCAGGACTGTCTTTGTGTTGGGTTGACCCCGACCACAGCTCTAACCAGGACTGACCACAACTCTAACCAGGACTGTCTTTGTGTTGGGTGGGTTGACCCCGACCACAGCTCTAACCAGTACTGTCCTTGTGTTGGGTTGACCCCGACCACAGCTCTAACCAGGACTGTCTTTGTGTTGGGTTGACCCCGACCACAGCTCTAACCAGGACCGTCTTTGTGTTGGTGGGTTGACCCCGACCACAGCTCTAACCAGGACTGTCTTTGTGTTGGGTGGGATGACCAGACCACAGCTCTAACCAGGACCGTCTTTGTGTTGGGTGGGTTGACCCCGACCACAGCTCTAACCAGGACTGTCTTTATGTTGGGTTGACCCCGACCACAGCTCTAACCAGGGCTGTCTTTGTGTTGGGTTGACCCCGACCACAGCTCTAACCAGGACTGTCTTTGTGTTGGGTTGGGTCTGACTGTCCCCTGACCACAGCTCTAACCAGGACTGTCTTTGTGTTGGGTTGACCCCGACCACAGCTCTAACCAGGACTGTCTTTGTGTTTGGGTTGACCCCGACCACAGCTCTAACCAGGACTGTCTTTGTGTTGGGTTGACCACAGCTCTAACCAGGACTGTCTTTGTGTTGGGTTGACCCCGACCACAGCTCTAACCAGGACTGTCTTTGTGTTTGGGTTGACCCCGACCACAGCTCTAACCAGGACTGTCTTTGTGTTGGGTTGGACCACAGCTCTAACCAGGACTGTCTTTGTGTTGGGTTGACCCCGACCACAGCTCTAACCAGGACTGTCTTTGTGTTGGGTTGGGTTGACCCCGACCACAGCTCTAACCAGGACTGTCTTTGTGTTGGGGGTTGACCCCGACCACAGCTCTAACCAGGACTGTCTTTGTGTTGGGTTGACCCCGACCACAGCTCTAACCAGGACTGTCTTTGTGTTGGGTTGACCCCGACCACAGCTCTAACCAGGACCGTCTTTGTGTTGGGTGGGTTGACCCCGACCACAGCTCTAACCAGGACTGTCTTTGTGTTGGGTTGACCCGACCACAGCTCTAACCAGGGCTGTCACCCCGACCACAGCTCTAACCAGGACTGTCTTTGTGTTGGGTTGACCCCGACCACAGCTCTAACCAGGACTGTCTTTGTTTTGGGTTGACCCTGACCACAGCTCTAACCAGGACTGTCTTTGTGTTGGGTTGACCCCGACCACAGCTCTAACCAGGACTGTCTTTGTGTTGGGTGGGTTGACCCCGACCACAGCTCTAACCAGGACTGTCTTTGTGTTGGGTTGACCCCGACCACAGCTCTAACCAGGACTGTCTTTGTGTTGGGTGGGTTGACCCCGACCACAGCTCTAACCAGGACTGTCTTTGTGTTGGGTGGGTTGGGCTCTGACCCCGACCACAGCTCTAACCAGGACTGTCTTTGTGTTGGGTTGACCCCGACCACAGCTCTAACCAGGACTGTCTTTGTGTTGGGTTGACCCCGACCACAGCTCTAACCAGGACTGTCTTTGTGTTGGGTTGACCCCGACCACAGCTCTAACCAGGACTGTCTTTGTGTTGGGTTGACCCCGACCACAGCTCTAACCAGGACTGTCTTTGTGTTGGGTTGACCACAGCTCTAACCAGGACTGTCTTTGAGTTGGGTGGGTTGACCCCGACCACAGCCCTAACCAGGACTGTCTTTGTGTTGGGTGGGTTGACATCGACCACAGCTCTAACCAGGACTATCTTTGTGTTGGGTTGACCCCGACCACAGCTCTAACCAGGACTATCTTTGTGTTGGGTTGACCCCGACCACAGCTCTAACCAGGACTATCTTTGTGTTGGGTGGGTTGACCCCGACCACAGCTCTAACCAGGACTGTCTTTGTGGTGGGTGGGTTGACATCGACCACAGCTCTAACCAGGACTGTCTTTGTGTTGGGTTGACCCCGACCACAGCTCTAACCAGGACTGTCTTTGTGTTGGGTTGACCCCTACCACAGCTCTAACCAGGACTGTCTTTGTGTTGCGTTGACCCCGACCACAGCTCTAACCAGGACTGTCTTTGTGTTGGGTTGACCCCGACCACAGCTCTAACCAGGACTGTCTTTGTGTTGGGTTGACCCCGACCACAGCTCTAACCAGGACTGTCTTTGTGTTGGGTTGACCCCGACCACAGCTCTAACCAGGACTGTCTTTGTGTTGGGTTGACCCCGACCACAGCTCTAACCAGGACTGTCTTTGTGTTGGGTGGGTTGACCCCGACCACAGCCCTAACCAGGACTGTCTTTGTGTTGGGTGGGTTGACATCGACCACAGCTCTAACCAGGACTATCTTTGTGTTGGGTTGACCCCGACCACAGCTCTAACCAGGACTATCTTTGTGTTGGGTTGACCCCGACCACAGCTCTAACCAGGACTATCTTTGTGTTGGGTGGGTTGACCCCGACCACAGCTCTAACCAGGACTGTCTTTGTGGTGGGTGGGTTGACATCGACCACAGCTCTAACCAGGACTGTCTTTGTGTTGGGTTGACCCCGACCACAGCTCTAACCAGGACTGTCTTTGTGTTGGGTTGACCTCGACCACAGCTCTAACCAGGACTGTCTTTGTGTTGCGTTGACCCCGACCACAGCTCTAACCAGGACTGTCTTTGTGTTGGGTTGACCCCGACCACAACTCTAACCAGGACTGTCTTTGTGTTGGGTGGGTTGACCCCGACCACAGCTCTAACCAGTACTGTCCTTGTGTTGGGTTGACCCCGACCACAGCTCTAACCAGGACTGTCTTTGTGGTGGGTGGGTTGACCCCGACCACAGCTCTAACCAGGACTGTCTTTGTGTTGGGTGGGTTGACCCCGACCACAGCTCTAACCAGGACTGTCTTTGTGTTGGGTGGGATGACCCCGACCACAGCTCTAACCAGGACCGTCTTTGTGTTGGGTGGGTTGACCCCGACCACAGCTCTAACCAGGACTGTCTTTATGTTGGGTTGACCCCGACCACAGCTCTAACCAGGGCTGTCTTTGTGTTGGGTTGACCCCGACCACAGCTCTAACCAGGACTGTCTTTGTGTTGGGTTGACCCCGACCACAGCTCTAACCAGGACTGTCTTTGTTTTGGGTTGACCCTGACCACAGCTCTAACCAGGACTGTCTTTGTGTTGGGTTGACCCCGACCACAGCTCTAACCAGGACTGTCTTTGTGTTGGGTGGGTTGACCCCGACCACAGCTCTAACCAGGACTGTCTTTGTGTTGGGTTGACCCCGACCACAGCTCTAACCAGGACTGTCTTTGTGTTGGGTGGGTTGACCCCGACCACAGCTCTAACCAGGACTGTCTTTGTGTTGGGTGGGTTGACCCCGACCACAGCTCTAACCAGGACTGTTTTTGTGTTGGGTTGACCCCGACCACAGCTCTAACCAGGACTGTCTTTGTGTTGGGTTGACCCCGACCACAGCTCTAACCAGGACTGTCTTTGTGTTGGGTTGACCCGACCACAGCTCTAACCAGGACTGTCTTTGTGTTGGGTTGACCCCGACCACAGCTCTAACCAGGACTGTCTTTGTGTTGGGTTGACCCCGACCACAGCTCTAACCAGGACTGTCTTTGTGTTGGGTTGACCCCGACCACAGCTCTAACCAGGACTGTCTTTGAGTTGGGTGGGTTGACCCCGACCACAGCCCTAACCAGGACTGTCTTTGTGTTGGGTGGGTTGACATCGACCACAGCTCTAACCAGGACTATCTTTGTGTTGGGTTGACCCCGACCACAGCTCTAACCAGGACTATCTTTGTGTTGGGTTGACCCCGACCACAGCTCTAACCAGGACTATCTTTGTGTTGGGTGGGTTGACCCCGACCACAGCTCTAACCAGGACTGTCTTTGTGGTGGGTGGGTTGACATCGACCACAGCTCTAACCAGGACTGTCTTTGTGTTGGGTTGACCCCGACCACAGCTCTAACCAGGACTGTCTTTGTGTTGGGTGGGTTGACCCCGACCACAGCTCTAACCAGGACTGTCTTTGTGTTGGGTGGGTTTACCCCGACCACAGCTCTAACCAGGACTGTCTTTGTGTTGGGTTGACCCCGACCACAGCTCTAACCAGGACTGTCTTTGTGTTGGGTGGGTTGACCCCGACCACAGCTCTTACCAGGACTGTCTTTGTGTTGGGTTGACCCCGACCACAGCTCTAACCAGGACTGTCGTTGTGTTGGGTTGACCCCGACCACAGCTCTAACCAGGGTTGTCTTCGTGTTGGGTTGACCCAGACCACAGCAGCATGCTCTAACCAGGGTTGTGTTTGAGAATGTTCACGACAGGTTGAAGACGACTGTACTGTTATTCCTGTCTGGAACTGCAGCCATTAACCCTTACTGGTAGTAGTTAGTTACCTTTCGGTTACCACTAGGCTACCCTGCAGCCATTAACCCTTACTGGTAGTAGTTAGTTACCTTTCGGTTACCACTAGGCTACCCTGCAGCCATTAACCCTTACTGGTAGTAGTTAGTTAACTTTCGGTTACCACTAGGCTACCCTGCAGCCATTAACCCTTACTGGTAGTAGTTAGTTATTAACCCTTATTAACCCTTACTGGTAGTAGTTAGTTACCTTTCGGTTACCACTAGGCTACCCTGCAGCCATTAACCCTTACTGGTAGTAGTTAGTTACCTTTCGGTTACCACTAGGCTACCCTGCAGCCCCATTAACCCTTACTGGTAGTAGTTAGTTACCTTTCGGTTACCACTAGGCTACCCTGCAGCCCCATTAACCCTTACTGGTAGTAGTTAGTTACCTTTCGGTTACCACTAGGCTACCCTGCAGCCATTAACCCTTACTGGTAGTAGTTAGTTACCTTTCGGTTACCACTAGGCTACCCTGCAGCCATTAACCCTTACTGGTAGTAGTTAGTTACCTTTCGGTTACCACTAGGCTACCCTGCAGCCATTAACCCTTACTGGTAGTAGTTAGTTACCTTTCGGTTACCACTAGGCTACCCTGCAGCCATTAACCCTTACTGGTAGTAGTTAGTTACCTTTCGGTTACCACTAGGCTACCCTGCAGCCATTAACCCTTACTGGTAGTAGTTAGTTACCTTTCGGTTACCACTAGGCTACCCTGCAGCCCCATTAACCCGTACTGGTAGTAGTTAGTTACCTTTCGGTTACCACTAGGCTACCCTGCAGCCCCATTAACCCTTACTGGTAGTAGTTAGTTACCTTTCGGTTACCACTAGGCTACCCTGCAGCCATTAACCCTTACTGGTAGTAGTTAGTTACCTTTCGGTTACCACTAGGCTACCCTGCAGCCATTAACCCTTACTGGTAGTAGTTAGTTACCTTTCGGTTACCACTAGGCTACCCTGCAGCCCCATTAACCCTTACTGGTAGTAGTTAGTTACCTTTCGGTTACCACTAGGCTACCCTGCAGCCCCATTAACCCTTACTGGTAGTAGTTAGTTACCTTTCGGTTACCACTAGGCTACCCTGCAGCCATTAACCCTTACTGGTAGTAGTTAGTTACCTTTCGGTTACCACTAGGCTACCCTGCAGCCATTAACCCTTACTGGTAGTAGTTAGTCATTGGTCTGTTTACAAAACCACAACTTTGACTCTAATCACTCTTATCTCTGTTGAACCTTTTATAGCCTTTGAATGGGCTGGGTTATACATCAGCTATTTGTACAGGGAAGTGGTCGATTACTCCCATGATATCGGACCTTGATGAAGGTCTGAATGTTGCTATGAATGATGAAGAGTATCTATGAATGATGAAGGTCTGAATGTTGCTATGAATGATGAAGAGTATCTATGAATGATGAAGAGTATCTATGAATGATGAAGGGTAGTATGTATCTTTGAATGATGAAGAGTAGTATGTATCTCTGAATGATGAAGAGTATATATGAATGATGAAGAGTATCTATGAATGATGAAGTATCTATGTATGATGAAGAGTATGAATGATGAAGAGTATCTATGAATGATGAAGAGTAGTATGTATCTATGAATGATGAAGAGTAGTATGTATCTATGAATGATGAAGAGTAGTATGTATAATGATGAGTATCTATGAATGATGAAGAGTAGTATGTATCTATGAATGATGAAGGGTAGTATGTATCTATGAATGATGAAGAGTAGTATCTATGAATGAGGAAGGGTAGTATGTATCTATAAATGATGAAGAGTATCTATGAATGATGAAGGGTAGTATGTATCTATAAATGATGAAGAGTATCTATGAATGATGAAGGGTAGTATGTATCTATGAATGATGAAGAGTAGTATGTATCTATGAATGATGAAGAGTAGTATGTATCTATGAATGATGAAGAGTAGTATGTATCTCTGAATGATGAAGAGTAGTATGTATCTATGAATGATGAAGGGTAGTATGTATCTATGAATGATGAAGAGTAGTATGTATCTATGAATGATGAAGAGTAGTATGTATCTATGAATGATGAAGAGTAGTATGTATCTCTGAATGATGAAGGGTAGTATGTATCTATGAATGATGAAGAGTAGTATGTATCTATGAATGATGAAGAGTAGTATGTATCTATGAATGATGAAGAGTATCTAGTATGTATCTATGAATGATGAAGAGTATCTATGAATGATGAAGAGTATCTATGAATGATGAAGAGTATCTATGAATGATGAAGAGTAGTATGTATCTATGAATGATGAAGGGTAGTATGTATCTATGAATGATGAAGAGTAGTATGTATCTATGAATGATGAAGAGTATCTATGAATGATGAAGAGTAGTATGTATCTCTGAATGATGAAGAGTATATATGAATGATGAAGAGTATCTATGAATGATGAAGAGTAGTATGTATCTCTGAATGATGAAGGGTAGTATGTATCTATGAATGATGAAGGGTAGTATGTATCTCTGAATGATGAAGAGTAGTATGTATCTCTGAATGATGAAGAGTAGTATGTAGCTATGAATGATGAAGAGTAGTATGTATCTCTGAATGATGAAGAGTAGTATGTATCTATGAATGATGAAGAGTAGTATGTATCTATGAATGATGAAGAGTAGTATGTATCTATGAATGATGAAGGGTAGTATGTATCTATGAATGATGAAGGGTAGTATGTATCTATGAATGATGAAGGGTAGTATGTATCTATGAATGATGAAGAGTAGTATGTATCTATGAATGATGAAGAGTAGTATGTATCTATGAATGATGAAGAGTAGTATGTATCTATGAATGATGAAGAGTAGTATGTATCTATGAATGATGAAGGTAGTATGTATCTATGAATGATGAAAGAAGAATGAGTATCTATGAATGATGAAGAGTAGTATGTATCTAGGAATGATGAAGAGTAGTATGTATCTCTGAATGATGAAGGGTAGTATGTATCTATGAATGATGAAGAGTAGTATGTATCTATGAATGATGAAGAGTAGTATGTATCTATGAATGATGAAGAGTAGTATGTATCTATGAATGATGAAGAGTAGTATGTATCTATGAATGATGAAGAGTAGTATGTATCTATGAATGATGAAGGGTAGTATGTATCTATGAATGATGAAGAGTATCTATGAATGATGAAGAGTAGTATGTATCTAGGAATGATGAAGAGTAGTATGTATCTCTGAATGATGAAGGGTAGTATGTATCTATGAATGATGAAGAGTAGTATGTATCTATGAATGATGAAGAGTAGTATGTATCTATGAATGATGAAGGGTAGTATGTATCTATGAATGATGAAGGGTAGTATGTATCTATGAATGATGAAGGGTAGTATGTATCTCTGAATGATGAAGAGTATATATGACTGATGAAGAGTATCTATGAATGATGAAGAGTAGTATGTATCTCTGAATGATGAAGAGTATATATGAATGATGAAGAGTATCTATGAATGATGAAGAGTAGTATGTATCTCTGAATGATGAAGAGTATATATGAATGATGAAGAGTATCTATGAATGATGAAGAGTATCTATGAATGATGAAGGGTAGTATGTATCTTTGAATGATGAAGAGTAGTATGTATCTCTGAATGATGAAGAGTATATATGAATGATGAAGAGTATCTATGAATGATGAAGAGTATCTATGAATGATGAAGGGTAGTATGCATCTTTGAATGATGAAGAGTAGTATGTATCTATGAATGATGAAGAGTAGTATGCATCTTTGAATGATGAGGAGCAGTATGGATGATGAAGAGTATCTATGAATGATGAAGAGTAGTATGTATCTAGGAATGATGAAGAGTAGTATGTATCTATGAACGATGAAGAGTATCTATGAATGATGAAGAGTATCTATGAAGGATGAACAGTAGAATGTATGCATTCAGTACTAGTTTCTCTGGATAAGAGCGTCTGTTAAATGACAGAAATCTAAAACCTGTATGTCCGTGCGTACGGGCCATTCTCCACCTTTACCCAGCAGTGATAAGGACACAAAAAGCCCTCACTATTCAGTTGTCACTGCTGGACAAAGACAGAAAGAGATTGGTTGTTCTCTCTAAAGAGAAGGACACACAAAGTGTCCTATTTAAAAAGTTCATGCAAGGTGATATTTACCAAAACATTAGCTGATAGTGGAATGACTGATTACTTGGTACTTTGAGCTCAAAACTTCTCAGAAATCAATATGAACTGGTTATAAAAATGGGGCAGAAAGGCTTTTTCTACGTTAATTATCTTGTTGTTTCTGTTTTTTTTCTCCCTTGGAAATAGTAAAAAAGTCTTATAAAATAAGGGGTGTGATATGACCCCAATTTATAAGCCGTATCATAGGGTAGGAGCTCCATAGAGTCTGCTAGACATCCTGTTAGTTCATATCATAGGGTAGGAGCTCCATAGAGTCTGCTAGACATCCTGTTAGTTCATATCATAGGGTAGGAGCTCCATAGAGTCTGCTAGACATCCTGTTAGTTCATATCACAGGGAGGAGATCCATAGAGTCTGCTAGACATCCTGTTAGTTCATATCATAGGGTAGGAGCTCCATAGAGTCTGCTAGACATCCTGTTAGTTCATATCATAGGGTAGGAGCTCCATAGAGTCTGCTAGACATCCTGTTAGTTCATATCATAGGGTAGGAGCTCCATAGAGTCTGCTAGACATCCTGTTAGTTCATATCATAGGGAGGAGCTCCATAGAGTCTGCTAGACATCCTGTTAGTTCATATCATAGGGTAGGAGCTCCATAGAGTCTGCTAGACATCCTGTTAGTTCATATCATAGGGAGGAGCTCCATAGAGTCTGCTAGACATCCTGTTAGTTCATATCATAGGGTAGGAGCTCCATAGAGTCTGCTAGACATCCTGTTAGTTCATATCATAGGGTAGGAGCTCCATAGAGTCTGCTAGACATCCTGTTAGTTCATATCATAGGGAGGAGCTCCATAGAGTCTGCTAGACATCCTGTTAGTTCATATCATAGGGTAGGAGCTCCATAGAGTCTGCTAGACATCCTGTTAGTTCATATCATAGGGAGGAGCTCCATAGAGTCTGCTAGACATCCTGTTAGTTCATATCATAGGGTAGGAGCTCCATAGAGTCTGCTAGACATCCTGTTAGTTCATATCATAGGAGCTCCATAGAGTCTGCTAGACATCCTGTTAGTTCATATCATAGGGAGGAGCTCCATAGAGTCTGCTAGACATCCTGTTAGTTCATATCATAGGGTAGGAGCTCCATAGAGTCTGCTAGACATCCTGTTAGTTCATATCACAGGGAGGAGCTCCATAGAGTCTGCTAGACATCCTGTTAGTTCATATCATAGGGAGGAGCTCCATAGAGTCTGCTAGACATCCTGTTAGTTCATATCATAGGGGAGGAGCTCCATAGAGTCTGCTAGACATCCTGTTAGTTCATATCATAGGGTAGGAGCTCCATAGAGTCTGCTAGACATCCTGTTAGTTCATATCATAGGGTAGGAGCTCCATAGAGTCTGCTAGACATCCTGTTAGTTCATATCATAGGGGAGGAGCTCCATAGAGTCTGCTAGACATCCTGTTAGTTCATATCATAGGGGAGGAGCTCCATAGAGTCTGCTAGACATCCTGTTAGTTCATATCACAGGGAGGAGCTCCATAGAGTCTGCTAGACATCCTGTTAGTTCATATCATAGGGTAGGAGCTCCATAGAGTCTGCTAGACATCCTGTTAGTTCATATCATAGGGTAGGAGCTCCATAGAGTCTGCTAGACATCCTGTTAGTTCATATCATAGGGTAGGAGCTCCATAGAGTCTGCTAGACATCCTGTTAGTTCATATCATAGGGTAGGAGCTCCATAGAGTCTGCTAGACATCCTGTTAGTTCATATCATAGGGGAGGAGCTCCATAGAGTCTGCTAGACATCCTGTTAGTTCATATCATAGGGGAGGAGCTCCATAGAGTCTGCTAGACATCCTGTTAGTTCATATCAATGACAGAAAAGGCACATCACCCTCGACTGCAACGACCTC
>NW_027040098.1:77500-85000 GCF_034236695.1 Oncorhynchus nerka
ACAGGACACTACACCTCTGACCAGAGTCCAACAGGACACTACACCTCTGACCAGACCAACAGGACACTACACCTCTGACCAGAGACCAACAGGACACTACACCTCTGACCAGAGTCCAACAGGACACTACACCTCTGACCAGAGACCAACAGGACACTACACCTCTGACCAGAGACCAACAGGACACTACACCTCTGACCAGAGACCAACAGGACACTACACCTCTGACCAGGACACTACACCTCTGACCAGAGTCCAACAGGACACTACACCTCTGACCAGTCCAACAGACCCAACAGGACACTACACCTCTGACCCAGAGACCCAACAGGACACTACACCTCTGACCAGAGACCAACAGGACACTACACCTCTGACCAGAGACCAACAGGACACTACAGAGTCCAACAGGACACTACACCTCTGACCAGAGACCAACAGGACACTACACCTCTGACCAGAGACCAACAGGACACTACACTGACCAACACCTCTGACCAGAGACCAACAGGACACTACACCTCTGACCAGAGACCAACAGGACACTACACCTCTGACCAGAGACCAACAGGACACTACACCTCTGACCAACAGGAGACCAACAGGACACTACACCTCTGACCAGAGACCAACAGGACACTGACCAGAGTCCAACAGGACACTACACCTCTGACCAGAGACCAACAGGACACTACCAGAGACCAACAGGACACTACACCTCTGACCAGAGACCAACAGGACACACCAGACCTCTGACCAGAGACCAACAGGACACTACCAGAGTCCAACAGGACACTACACCTCTGACCAGAGACCAACAGGACACTACACCTCTGACCAGAGACCAACAGGACACTACACCTCTGACCAACAGGACACTACACCTCTGACCAGAGACCAACAGGACACTACACCTCTGACCAGAGACCAACAGGACACTACACCTCTGACCAACAGGACACTACACCTCTGACCAACAGGACACTACACCTCTGACCAGAGACCAACAGGACACTACACCTCTGACCAGAGACCAACAGGACACTACACCTCTGACCAGAGACCAACAGGACACTACACCTCTGACCAACAGGACACTACACCTCTGACCAACAGGACACTACACCTCTGACCAGAGACCAACAGGACACTACACCTCTGACCAGAGACCAACAGGACACTACACCTCTGATCAGAGACTAACAGGACACTACACCTCTGACCAACAGGACACTACACCTCTGACCAGAGACCAACAGGACACTACACCTCTGACCAGAGTCCAACAGGGGTTAGACATGTGGTGAAGGGAGTTCATAAAGCTAGCTGGGAGGGGTTAGACATGTGGTGAAGGGAGTTCATAAAGCTAGCTAGGAGAGGTTAGACATGTGGTGAAGGGAGTTCATAAAGCTAGCTAGGAGGGGTTAGACATGTGGTGAAGGGAGTTCATAAAGCTAGCTAGGAGGGTTAGACATGTGGTGAAGGGAGTTCATAAAGCTAGCTAGGAGGGGTTAGACATGTGGTGAAGGGAGTTCATAAAGCTAGCTAGGAGAGGTTAGACATGTGGTGAAGGGAGTTCATAAAGCTAGCTAGAAGGGTTTAGACATGTAGTGAAGGGAGTTCATAAAGCTAGCTAGGAGGGTTTAGACATGTGGTGAAGGGAGTTCATAAAGCTAGCTAGGAGGGTTAGACATGTGGTGAAGGGAGTTCATAAAGCTAGCTAGGAGGCGTTAGACATGTGGTGAAGGGAGTTCATAAAGCTAGCTAGGAGGGGTTAGACATGTAGTGAAGGGAGTTCATAAAGCTAGCTAGGAGGGTTTAGACATGTAGTGAAGGGAGTTCATAAAGCTAGCTAGGAGGGTTTAGACATGTGGTGAAGGGAGTTCATAAAGCTAGCTAGGAGGGTTAGACATGTGGTGAAGGGAGTTCATAAAGCTAGCTAGGAGGGGTTAGACATGTAGTGAAGGGAGTTCATAAAGCTAGCTAGGAGGGTTAGACATGTGGTGAAGGGAGTTCATAAAGCTAGCTAGAAGGGTTAGACATGTGGTGAAGGGAGTTCATAAAGCTAGCTAGGAGGGGTTAGACATGTAGTGAAGGGAGTTCATAAAGCTAGCTAGGAGGGGTTAGACATGTAGTGAAGGGAGTTCATAAAGCTAGCTAGGAGGGGTTAGACATGTAGTGAAGGGAGTTCATAAAGCTAGCTAGGAGGGGTTAGACATGTGGTGAAGGGAGTTCATAAAGCTAGCTAGGAGGGGTTAGACATGTAGTGAAGGGAGTTCATAAAGCTAGCTAGGAGGGTTAGACATGTGGTGAAGGGAGTTCATAAAGCTAGCTAGGAGAGGTTAGACATGTGGTGAAGGGAGTTCATAAAGCTAGCTAGGAAGGGTTAGACATGTAGTGAAGGGAGTTCATAAAGCTAGCTAGGAGAGGTTAGACATGTGGTGAAGGGAGTTCATAAAGCTAGCTAGGAGAGGTTAGACATGTGGTGAAGGGAGTTCATAAAGCTAGCTAGGAGAGGTTAGACATGTGGTGAAGGGAGTTCATAAAGCTAGCTAGGAAGGGTTAGACATGTAGTGAAGGGAGTTCATAAAGCTAGCTGGGAGGGGTTAGACAGGTAGTGAAGGGAGTTCATAAAGCTAGCTAGGAGGGGTTAGACAGGTAGTGAAGGGAGTTCATAAAGCTAGCTAGGAGGGGTTAGACATGTGGTGAAGGGAGTTCATAAAGCTAGCTAGGAGGGGTTAGACATGTGGTGAAGGGAGTTCATAAAGCTAGCTAGGAGGGTTTAGACATGTAGTGAAGGGAGTTCATAAAGCTAGCTAGGAGGGGTTAGACATGTAGTGAAGGGAGTTCATAAAGCTAGCTAGAAGGGTTTAGACATGTAGTGAAGGGAGTTCATAAAGCTAGCTAGAAGGGTTTAGACATGTAGTGAAGGGAGTTCATAAAGCTAGCTAGGAGGGGTTAGACATGTGGTGAAGGGAGTTCATAAAGCTAGCTAGGAGGGGTTAGACATGTGGTGAAGGGAGTTCATAAAGCTAGCTAGGAGAGGTTAGACATGTAGTGAAGGGAGTTCATAAAGCTAGCTAGGAGAGGTTAGACATGTAGTGAAGGGAGTTCATAAAGCTAGCTAGGATGGGTTAGACAACTGGGCTGACAAACTGGAATGGTATCCAGTAGGTAAATGTTTCACAGTAAAGCTTCTGGAATGATCCTCTGGAACCAAGCCAGTCTTCGGTCTCCTGAATCAGATGCTTCTAGAATCAAAACGCTTCTAGAATGATTTATAGAATCATAACAAACATTCCAGAACACGACAGTCAGTTATCAGATCTCACCTGAGGAATGGCTCTTCCTCTTTGCGTCACATAAAAAAAAAAATATGGTGTAACGAGTCAAAGACTATCTTTAAAATCTTTTTTTTTTTAAAGTAAAAACACAACCATGTTTTCAATCTATTTTTCAAAGGATACCGAATCTCTTCTTAACTCGCTAAGATCTCTCTGTGATCTGAGGTATGACAATAACAAGTTGAGCCAAGATCCTAGTAAGACACCTGTCAAACCAGCACAACAGGTTCAACTCCTAAACTCGACTGGTAACAGACATGTTAACGTGCTGAGCTGAGGCACATCCTGCTACGTAAACATATGGTAGACGAGAGGTTTAGGGAAACCCTTGACAAGGGAAACTTATTGGGGGAACCCGTCCGATAAGAGTCTTACTTTGTCTGCTACGTCGGACCCTCGCAGTAAAAAGACATTTCAATCAAGACAACAAAATGTAAAAGACAAAAAGTGGACAAACAAGATTTATTTGTTTCATTTCTACCAAAAAGGGAAACTAGAAAATAGGTTCAAATTACAAATATAAAAACAATACATCATCAAAATATTTAAAGAGAAAATAAAATCACACAGCATTTGATGCGGGGCATTTTGTAAGTTCTGCCCTTTTGTTTCAAAAAATAAAATAAAAGAGCAAATAAACAAAAACAAAATGTTATTTACAGAGCGGGTATTTACATTAAGGCATTTCAGTTACACAGAATAAAATGGCCGATCTGAGAAAAGATGGATTCCCTCTTGTCCAAGTATCGTTGAATAAATATTAGGAGGACTTATAGTATCAGCTAGTATCCATTGGCAGCCTATTTCTCTATACACTACTACAGGCCCTGGTCTAAAGTAGTGCACTATATATAGGGGATAGGGTTCTATAGGGCCCTGGACTAAAGTAGTGCACTATATAGGGAATAGGGTTCTATAGGGCTCTGGTCTAAAGTAGTGCACTATATAGGGAATAGGGTTCTATAGGGCCCTGGTCTAAAGTAGTGCACTATATATAGGGTTCTATAGGGCTCTGGTCTAAAGTAGTGCACTATATATAGGGAATAGGGTTCTATAGGGCCCTGGTCTAAAGTAGTGCACTATATATAGGGAATAGGGTTCTATAGGGCTCTGGTCTAAAGTAGTGCACTATATATAGGGAATAGGGTTCTATAGGGCCCTGGTCTAAAGTAGTGCACTATATATAGGGAATAGGGTTCTATAGGGCCCTGGACTAAAGTAGTGCACTATATATAGGGAATAGGGTTCTATAGGGCTCTGGTCTAAAGTAGTGCACTATATATAGGGAATAGGGTTCTATAGGGCCCTGGACTAAAGTAGTGCACTATATATAGGGAATAGGGTTCTATAGGGCCCTGGTCTAAAGTAGTGCACTATATATAGGGTTCTAATAAAAGTAGTGCATATATATATAGGGTTCTATAGGGCTCTGGTCTAAAGTAGTGCACTATATATAGGGGATAGGGTTCTATAGGGCCCTGGACTAAAGTAGTGCACTATATATAGGGTTCTATAGGGCTCTGGTCTAAAGTAGTGCACTATATATAGGGAATAGGGTTCTATAGGGCTCTGGGCTAAAGTAGTGCACTATATATAGGGAATAGGGTTCTATAGGGCTCTGGTCTAAAGTAGTGCACTATATATAGGGAATAGGGTTCTATAGGGCTCTGGTCTAAAGTAGTGCACTATATATAGGGAATAGGGTTCTATAGGGCCCTGGACTAAAGTAGTGCACTATATATAGGGAATAGGGTTCTATAGGGCCCTGGACTAAAGTAGTGTACTATATATAGGGAATAGGGTTCTATAGGGCTCTGGACTAAAGTAGTGCACTATATATAGGGAATAGGGTTCTATAGGGCTCTGGACTAAAGTAGTGCACTATATATAGGGAATAGGGTTCTGGTCTAAAGTAGTGCACTATATATAGGGAATAGGGTTCTATAGGGCCCTGGACTAAAGTAGTGCACTATATATAGGGAATAGGGTTCTATAGGGCCCTGGACTAAAGTAGTGTACTATATATAGGGAATAGGGTTCTATAGGGCTCTGGTCTAAAGTAGTGCACTATATATAGGGAATAGGGTTCTATAGGGCCCTGGACTAAAGTAGTGCACTATATATAGGGAATAGGGTTCTATAGGGCTCTGGTCTAAAGTAGTGTACTATATAGGGGATAGGGTTCTATAGGGCCCTGGACTAAAGTAGTGCACTATATAGGGAATAGGGTTCTATAGGGCTCTGGTCTAAAGTAGTGTACTATATATAGGGAATAGGGTTCTGGTCTAAAGTAGTGCACTATATAGGGATCTATAGGGCCCTGGTCTAAAGTAGTGCACTATATATAGGGAATAGGGTTCTATAGGGCCCTGGTCTAAAGTAGTGTACTATATAGGGGATAGGGTTCTATAGGGCCCTGGTCTAAAGTAGTGTACTATATAGGGGATAGGGTTCTATAGGGCTCTGGTCTAAAGTAGTGCACTATATAGGGAATAGGGTTCTATAGGGCCCTGGTCTAAAGTAGTGTACTATATAGGGGATAGGGTTCTATAGGGCCCTGGTCTAAAGTAGTGTACTATATAGGGGATAGGGTTCTATAGGGCTCTGGTCTAAAGTAGTGTACTATATAGGGGATAGGGTTCTATAGGGCCCTGGTCTAAAGTAGTGCACTATATATAGGGAATAGGGTTCTGGTCTAAAGTAGTGCACTATATAGGGAATAGGGTTCTGGTCTAAAGTAGTGCACTATATAGGGAATAGGGTTCTGGTCTAAAGTAGTGCACTATATAGGGAATAGGGTTCTATAGGGCTCTGGTCTAAAGTAGTGCACTATATATAGGGAATAGGGTTCTATAGGGCCCTGGTCTAAAGTAGTGCACTATATAGGGAATAGGGTTCTATAAGGTCCTGGTCTAAAGTAGTGCACTATATATAGGGAATAGGGTTCTGGTCTAAAGTAGTGCACTATATAGGGTGACATTTGGGACATATACAAATTGATCAAAGTACTTTTTTTAGGTGGAGCTCAGAAGACCACAGAGATACTTAGGATGAAACGACCTGACAGGAAGCTCCAGGATGTTAGTTGACAGGAAGCTCCAGGATGTTAGTTGACAGGAAGCTCCAGGATGTTAGTTGACATGAATACTAGTCAATGTGGTCTTCTGTATTACATTCATTCCCACCACTCTGCCCAGAGTAGGAGAAAACATTTCACTTCCTTTTGTTAGAAAATACATTTTTACCGAGACACACATATGATTCTTCAAGTTCTGAATCATTCAGTAGGGGGTCTCTGAAATAAAATTAACTTTATTTACAAAACAAACAACAACAAAAAAGTTATTTTGTAACCTAAAACATTCGATAATAACTCCGTTGACCGAACGGTTTTACCGCCAAAAACCTTTTGAGGGTTTGACATTTTTGTCGTTGTCGTCTCCTAAGTAGTTTCTGCGGGTCGCAAAAGGCTAAATTAAAATGTAAAAGGCTTTGAAAAAAAAGTTTGGTGTTTGCTCAGTGCTCTGTTGACAAGTTAGAGAAACACGTGTTTTTGTTGTGACAGGAAGTCTTTGGAAAAAGAACAGGAACTTGTCATGAAGATGAAACGCGTTAAACTAAAACCATAAACAAATACTACACGTCTTGTCTCAAAAACAAGATGACGAATACAAAACAATACCCATCTTAACTTCATATTGTTCTATGTTCTCCGGATTAGACAAGATGACGAATAAAAAAATTTTTTTGTAAGACCTGGTAGATAATTATCCTAGGTGACACAAATGCTATTTTCTACATTTTTTTCAACTTTTGTTCCTCTGTGATTGATTTAGGTCGCCCACATTCTGGCCATTCTAACAAGGATAAAAAAACAGATCGAACTACGATAGAGACGTGGAGGTTTGGACTACGATAGAGACGTGGAGGTTTGGACTGATAGACGTGGAGGTTTGGACTGAGAGACGTGGAGGTTTGGACCACGATAGAGACGTGGAGTTTGGACTGATAGAGATGTGGAGGTTTGGACTGATAGAGATGCGGAGGTTTGGACTGATAGAGACATGGAGGTTTGGACTGATAGAGACGTGGAGGTTTGGACTGATAGAGACGTGGAGGTTTAGACAACGATAGAGACGTGGAGGTTTGGACTGAT
>NW_027040098.1:92500-97500 GCF_034236695.1 Oncorhynchus nerka
AAGAGTGGAGGCTGTTATAGCAGCAAGGGGGGTCCAACTCCATATTAATGACTTCCCAGAAGAGTGGAGGCTGGTATAGCAGCAAAGGGGGGTCCAACTCCATATTAATGACTTCCCAGAAGAGTGGAGGCTGTTATAGCAGCAAGGGGGTCCAACTCCATATTAATGACTTCCCAGAAGAGTGGAGGCTGGTATAGCAGCAAAGGGGGGGTCCAACTCCATATTAATGACCTCCCAGAAGAGTGGAGGCTGTTATAGCAGCAAAGGGGGGGCCAACTCCATATTAATGACTTCCCAGAAGAGTGGAGGCTGGTATAGCAGCAAAGGGGGGACCAACTCCATATTAATGACTTCCCAGAAGAGTGGAGGCTGTTATAGCAGCAAAGGGGGCCAACTCCATATTAATGCCTTCCCAGAAGAGTGGAGGCTGTTATAGCAGCAAGGGGGGACCAACTCCATATTAATGCCTTCCCAGAAGAGTGGAGGCTGTTATAGCAGCAAAGGGGGGTCCAACTCCATATTAATGACTTCCCAGAAGAGTGGAGGCTGTTATAGCAGCAAAGGGGGACCAACTCCATATTAATGACTTCCCAGAAGAGTGGAGGCTGTTATAGCAGCAAAGGGGGGTCCAACTCCATATTAATGACTTCCCAGAAGAGTGGAGGCTGGTATAGCAGCAAAGGGGGGGACCAACTCCATATTAATGACTTCCCAGAAGAGTGGAGGCTGTTATAGCAGCAAAGGGGGGTCCAACTCCATATTAATGACTTCCCAGAAGAGTGGAGGCTGGTATAGCAGCAAAGGGGGTCCAACTCCATATTAATGACTTCCCAGAAGAGTGGAGGCTGTTATAGCAGCAAAGGGGGTCCAACTCCATATTAATGACTTCCCAGAAGAGTGGAGGCTGTTATAGCAGCAAAGGAGGGGTCCAACTCCATATTAATGACTTCCCAGAAGAGTGGAGGCTGTTATAGCAGCAAAGGGGGTCCAACTCCATATTAATGACTTCCCAGAAGAGTGGAGGCTGTTATAGCAGCAAAGGGGGGACCAACTCCATATTAATGACTTCCCAGAAGAGTGGAGGCTGGTATAGCAGCAAAGGGGGGACCAACTCCATATTAATGACTTCCCAGAAGAGTGGAGGCTGTTATAGCAGTTTACATACACTAAGTTGACTATGCCTTTAAACAGCTTGGACAATTCCAGAAAAGGATGTCATGGCTTTAGAAGCTTCTGATTGGCTAATTGACATCATTTGAGTCAATTGGAGGTGTACCTGTGGATGCATTCCAAGGCCTACCTTCAAACTCAGTGTCTCTTTGCTTGACCTCATGGGAAAATCAAAAGAAATCAGCCAAGACCTCAGAATTTATTTTTGTAGACCTGCACAAGTCTGGTTCATCCTGTAGGGAATAGGGTGCCATTTGGTCTAAAGTAGTGCACTATGTAGGGAATAGGGTGCCATTTGGTCTAAAGTAGTGCACTATGTAGGGAATAGGGTGCCATTTGGTCTAAAGTAGTGCACTATGTAGGGAATAGGGTGCCATTTGGTCTAAAGTAGTGCACTATGTAGGGAATAGGGTGCCATTTGGTCTAAAGTAGTGCACTATGTAGGGAATAGGGTGCCATTTGGTCTAAAGCAGTGCACTATGTAGGGAATAGGGTGAAATTTGGGACACAATCCTTCGTTGTTAATGGGACCTCCCCCAGCTCTCGCTCTGCTTGTGGATTGAGCAATTTCCAAATGCCTGAAGGTACCACGTTCATCTGTACAAACAATAGTATGCAAGTATAAACACCATGGGACCACGCAGCCGTCATACCGCTCAGGAAGGAGACGCGTTCTGTCTCCTGGAGATGAACGTACTTCTGTGCAAAAAGTGCAAATCAATCCCAGAACAACAGCAAAGGACCTTGTGAAGATGCTGGAGGAAACAGGTACAAAAGTATCTATATCCACAGTAAAACAAGTCCTATATTGACATAACCTGAAAGGCCGCTCAGCAAGGAAGAAGCCACCGCTCCAAAACCACCATAAAAAAGCCAGACTACGGTTTGCAACTGCACATGGGGACAAAGATTGTACTTTTTGGAGAAAATGTCCTCTGGTCTGATGAAACAAAAACAGAACTGTTTGGCCATAATGACCATCGTTATGTTTGGAGGCTTGCAAGCCGAAGAACACCATCCCAACCATGAAGCACGGGGGTGGCAGCATCATGTTGTGGGGGTACTTTGCTGCAGGAGGGACTGGTGCACTTCACAAAATAGATGGCATCATGAGGGAGGGAAAATTATGTGGATATATTGAAGCAACATCTCAAGACATTAGTCAGGAAGTTAAAGCTTGGTCACAAATGGGTCTTCCAAATGGACAATGACCCCAAGCAAACTTCCAAAGTTGTGGCAAAATGGCTGAAGGACAACAAAGTCAAGGTATTGGAGTGGCCATCACAAAGTCCTGACCTCAATCCTATAGAACATGCTAAACTTGTGGGCAGAACTGAAAAAGTGTGTGCGAGCAAGGAGACAAACCTGACTCAGTTACACCAGCTCTGTCAGGAGGCCTACAAACCTGACTCAGTTACACCAGCTCTGTCAGGAGGCCTATAAACCTGACTCAGTTACACCAGCTCTGTCAGGAGGAATGGGCCAAAATTCACCCAACTTATTGTTGGAAACTTGTGGAAGGCTACCCAAAACGTTTGACCCAAGTTAAATAATTTAAAGGCAATGCTACCAAATACTAATTGAGTGTATGTAAACTTCTGACCCACTGGGAATGTGATGAAAGAAATCAAAGCTGAAATAAATCCTTCTCTCTACTATTATTCTGACATTTCACATTCTTAAAATAAAGTGGTGATCCTAACTGACCTTAAACCGTGATTTTTGACTAGGATTAAAATGTCAGGAATTGTGAAAAACTGAGTTTAAATGTATTTGGCTAAGGTGTATGTAAACTTCTGACTTCAACTGTGTGTGTGTGTGTGTGTGTATATATATATATATTTATATATTTGCCAAGAGCTGAGCAAAGAAAAGAGTCCCCTCATCCAGCTGGTCCTGGGGCTGAGTTCACTAACCTGTTCTACTAACACACTGAAGCCTCAGTCCCCTCATCCAGCTGGTCCTGAGGCTGAGTTCACTAACCTGTTCTACTAACACACTGAAGCCTCAGTCCCCTCATCCAGCTGGTCCTGGGGCTGAGTTCACTAACCTGTTCTACTAACACACTGAAGCCTCAGTCCCCTCAGCCAGCTGGTCCTGGGGCTGAGTTCACTAACCTGTTCTACTAACACACTGAAGCCTCAGTCCCCTCATCCAGCTGGTCCTGGGGCTGAGTTAACTAACCTGTTCTAGTAACACACTGAAGCCTCAGTCCCCTAATCCAGCAGGTCCTGGGGCTGAGTTCACTAACCTGTTCTACTAACACACTGAAGCCTCAGTCCCCTCATCCAGCAGGTCCTGGGGCTGAGTTCACAGACCTGTTCTAGTAACACACTGAAGCCTCAGTCCCCTCATCCAGCTGGTCCTGGGGCTGAGTTCACTAACCTGTTCTACTAACACACTGAAGCCTCAGTCCCCTCATCCAGCAGGTCCTGAGTTCACTAACCTGTTCTACTAACACACTGAAGCCTCAGTCCCCTCATCCAGCAGGTCCTGGGGCTGAGTTCACTAACCTGTTCTACTAACACACTGAAGCCTCAGTCCCCTCATCCAGCTGGTCCTGGGGCTGAGTTCACTAACCTGTTCTACTAACACACTGAAGCCTCAGTCCCCTCATCCAGCTGGTCCTGGGGCTGAGTTAACTAACCTGTTCTACTAACACACTGAAGCCTCAGTCCCCTCATCCAGCTGGTCCTGGGGCTGAGTTAACTAACCTGTTCTACTAACACACTGAAGCCTCAGGACCAGAACATCCAATCAATCAGGATAAACCAAATTACAACACAGTCAAAACAAAACTATATTACTTATTGGGAAACACAAACACAAGAACAAAGCAAAATGCAGTCCTATCTGGCCCTAAATCGTCAGTACACCGTGGATAACTATTTGACCATGGCTACTGATCAAAACCTTAGAAAAACCTTGACACAGTACAAGCTCAGTGAGCACTGCCTTGCCATTGAGAAGAGTAGACACAGGAAAACGAAACGACCAAAATATATAACAATTAGTTTCATTTCCCCAAATGTGAAACCCTTATTCAAGGTTTCAAAGACCTCTCTGATGAGAGTAGGCTACCCGTCCTGTTGGGGGGGGACGCAGAGAGCTGTGGGTTGGCAGCGCACTACATTGAAGACCTCTCTGATGAGGATAGGCTACCTGTCCTGTTGGGGGAGGACGCAGAGAGCTGTGGGTTGGCAGCGCACTACATTGAAGACCTCTCTGATGAGGATAGGCTACCCGTCCTGTTGGGGGAGGACGCAGAGAGCTGTGGGTTGGCAGAGAGCTGTGGGTTGGCAGACCACTACATTGAAGACCTCTCTGATGAGAATAGGCCACCCGTCCTGTTGGGGGAGGACGCAGAGAGCTGTGGGTTGGCAGACCACTACATTGAAGACATCTCTGATGAGGATAGGCTACCCGTCCTGTTGGGGGAGGACGCAGAGAGCTGTGGGTTGGCAGACCACTACATTGAAGACCTCTCTGATGAGGATAGGCTACCCGTCCTGTTGGGGGGGGGACGCAGAGAGCTGTGGGTTGGCAGCGCACTACATTGAAGACCTCTCTGATGAGAATAGGCCACCGGTCCTGTTGGGGGAGGACGCAGAGAGCTGTGGGTTGGCAGCGCACTACATTGAAGACCTCTCTGATGAGAATAGGCCACCGGTCCTGTTGGGGGAGGGGACGCAGAGAGCTGTGGGTTGGCAGCGCACTACATTGAAGACCTCTCTGATGAGGATAGGCTACCCGTCCTGTTGGGGGGGGACGCAGAGAGCTGTGGGTTGGCAGACCACTACATTGAAGACATCTCTGATGAGGATAGGCTA
>NW_027040098.1:102500-156311 GCF_034236695.1 Oncorhynchus nerka
TCCGCAATACGAGCCCTCTCATCCCAATACGAGCCCTCTCATCCGCAATACGAGCCCTCTGATCCCAATACGAGCCCTCTCATCTACGAGCCCTCTCATCCGCAATACGAGCCCTCTCATCCGCAATCGAGCCCTCTCATCCCAATCGAGCCCTCTCATCTGCAATACGAGCCCTCTGATCCACAATACTCTCTACAGTATGTGTTCTACAATGCTATCTCTCAATGGAATGATGTTATACAATACTATTTGTTCAATACTATGTATATCTGTGGATTCCGCTGTTCTAGAATACTATATATCTGTGGATTCCGCTGTTCTAGAATACTATACATCTGTGGATTCCTCTGTTCTAGAATACTATACATCTGTGGATTCCTCTGTTCTAGAATACTATACATCTGTGGATTCCTCTGTTCTAGAATACTATACATCTGTGGATTCCTCTGTTCTAGAATACTACACATCTGTGGATTCCTCTGTTCTAGAATACTACACATCTGTGGAATCCTCTGTTCTAGAATACTACACATCTGTGGAATCCGTCAACTGTGGGACCTTATATAGACAGGTGTGTACCTTTTCAAATCATGTCCAATCAATTGAATTGACCACAGGTGGACTCCAATCAGGTTGTTGAAAGATCTCAAGGATGATCAATGGAAACAGGATGCACCTGAGCTCAATTTCGAGTCTCATAGCAAAGGGTCTGAATACTTATGTAAATAAGGTATTTCTGTTTTTAAATTAGCAGACATTTCTAAGAACCTGTGTTCTCTTTGTCATTATGGGGTAATGAGTAGATTGATGAGGAAATGTTTTTATTTTTAATAAATTAGCAAAAATGTTTAAACCTGTTTTTGCTTTGTCATTATGGGTTATACAACCGTCTCCCTGTTCTACAACACTGTCTCCCTGTTCTACAACACCGTCTCCCTGTTCTACAACACCGTCTCCCTGTTCTACAACACCGTCTCCCTGTTCTACAACACCGTCTCTACAGAGTTCTACAACACCGTCTCCCTGTTCTACAACACCGTCTCTACAGAGTTCTACAACACCGTCTCTACAGAGTTCTACAACACCGTCTCTACAGAGTTCTGCAACACCGTCTCTACAGAGTTCTGCAACACCGTCTCTACAGAGTTCTGCAACACCGTCTCTACAGAGTTCTACAACACCGTCTCCCTGTTCTCTACAGAGTTCTGCAACACCGTCTCTGTTACAACACCGTCTCTACAGAGTTCTGCAACACCGTCTCTACAGAGTTCTACAACACCGCTGTTCTCCTGTTCTACAACACCGTCTCTCCCTGTTCTACAACACCGTCTCTACAGAGTTCTACAACACCGTCTCTACAGAGTTCTACAACAACACCGTCTCCCTGTTCTACAACACCGTCAGAGTTCTACAGAGTCTCCCTTCTACAACACCGTCTCTACAGAGTTCTACAACACCGTCTCCCTGTTCTACAACACCGTCTCCCTGTTCTACAACACCGTCTCTACAGAGTTCTACAACACCGTCTCTACAGAGTTCTACAACACCGTCTCCCTGTTCTACAACACCGTCTCTACAGAGTTCTACAACACCGTCTCTACAGAGTTCTACAACACCGTCTCCCTGTTCTACAACACCGTCTCCCTGTTCTACAACACCGTCTCTACAGAGTTCTACAACACCGTCTCCCTGTTCTGCAACACCGTCTCTACAGAGTTCTACAACACCGTCTCTACAGAGTTCTACAACACCGTCTCTACCTGTTCTACAACACCGTCTCCTCTACAGAGTTCTGTTCTACAACACCGTCTCTACAGAGTTCTACAACACCGTCTCTACAGAGTTCTACAACACCGTCTCCCTGTTCTACAACACCGTCTCTACAGAGTTCTACAACACCGTCTCTACAGAGTTCTACAACACCGTCTCTACAGAGTTCTACAACACCGTCTCCCTGTTCTACAACACCGTCTCCCTGTTCTACAACACCGTCTCTACAGAGTTCTACAACACCGTCTCTACAGAGTTCTACAACACCGTCTCCCTGTTCTACAACACCGTCTCTACAGAGTTCTACAACACCGTCTCTACAGAGTTCTACAACACTGTCTCCCTGTTCTACAACACCGTCTCTACAGAGTTCTACAACACCGTCTCCCTGTTCTGCAACACCGTCTCTACAGAGTTCTACAACACTGTCTCCCTGTTCTACAACACCGCCTCTACAGAGTTCTACAACACCGTCTCTCTCTACACCGTCTCCTGTTCTACAACACCGTCTCCCTGTTCTGCAACACCGCCTCTACAGAGTTCTACAACACCGCCTCTACAGAGTTCTACAACACTGTCTCTACAGAGTTCTACAACACCGTCTCCCTGTTCTGCAACACCGCCTCTACAGAGTTCTGCAACACCGTCTCTACAGAGTTCTGCAACACCGTCTCTACAGAGTTCTACAACACCGCCTCTACAGAGTTCTACAACACCGTCTCTACAGAGTTCTACAACACCGTCTCTACAGAGTTCTGCAACACCGTCTCTACAGAGTTCTACAACACCGTCTCTACAGAGTTCTGCAACACCGTCTCTACAGAGTTCTACAACACCGTCTCCCTGTTCTGCAACACCGTCTCTACAGAGTTCTACAACACCGTCTCTACAGAGTTCTACAACACCGTCTCTACAGAGTTCTACAACACCGTCTCTACAGAGTTCTACAACACCGTCTCCAGAGTTCTGCAACACCGCCTCTACAGAGTTCTGCAACACCGCCTCTACAGAGTTCTGCAACACCGTCTCTACAGAGTTCTACAACACCGTCTCCCTGTTCTACAACACTGTCTCTACAGAGTTCTACAACACCGTCTCTACAGAGTTCTACAACACCGTCTCTACAGAGTTCTGCAACACCGTCTCTACAGAGTTCTACAACACCGTCTCTACAGAGTTCTGCAACACCGTCTCTACAGAGTTCTACAACACCGTCTCTACAGAGTTCTGCAACACCGTCTCTACAGAGTTCTACAACACCGTCTCTACAGAGTTCTACAACACCGTCTCTACAGAGTTCTACAACACCGTCTCTACAGAGTTCTACAACACCGTCTCTACAGAGTTCTACAACACCGCCTCTACAGAGTTCTGCTCCCCTTTACAACACGCCAGTCCAGACATGCTGAGGAGTTGAGTAAACCCTCCAATCACAGAGCCAGAGGCTATCTGACATCATCTAACATTAGTGAGAGGGCACGAGAGCTGCTGACAAGCAGGAGGAGCACATGAGTATTATATTAGCCCAAGAGGAGTTTGTTTATGTGTGTGTGTGTGTGTGTGTGTGTTTCAGTGGACTGACTGGTGTGTTTTTCTAACTGTGAAACACTGTCAGTTTGATGCAACCAATAAGAATCCGTCTCGGTCGTCCATTTCCTGTGTTTCTCTGACAGATCTCTAGAGCTTGGTTGCATCCAAAACGACACCCTGTTCCCTACATAGTGCACTACTTTTGACCAGGATTCTGGTCACAACAGGCACTACAGAGTTCTGCAACACCGGTCTACAGAGTTCTGGGAACATCCTACAGAGCTGGCTAAAAGCCTGCTGTCGATTACTGAATTATTCAACGTCATTCAGAGGCAACACACACAGAGAATAGTAATGTTTACTAAATTCACTGAGTCAGACCACCGCCCATAACACAGGACACTATGGACACTGAGCTAATCAGACCACCACCCATAACACAGGACACTATGGACACTGAGCTAGTCAGACCACCGCCCATAACACAGGACACTATGGACACTGAGCTAATCAGACCACCACCCATAACACAGGACACTGAGATAATCAGACCACCGCCCATAACACAGGACACTATGGACACTGAGCTAATCAGACCACCACCCATAACACAGGACACTGAGCTAATCAGACCACCGCCCATAACACAGGACACTATGGACACTGAGCTAGTCAGACCACCGCCCATAACACAGGACACTATGGACACTGAGCTAATCAGACCACCGCCCATAACACAGGACACTATGGACACTGAGCTAGTCAGACCACCGCCCATAACACAGGACCCTATAGACACTGAGCTAATCAGACCACAGGACACTGAGCTAGTCAGACCACCGCCCATAACACAGGACACTATAGACACTGAGCTAATCAGACCACCACCCATAACACAGGACACTATAGACACTGAGCTAATCAGACCACCACCCATAACACAGGACACTATAGACACTGAGCTAATCAGACCACCACCCATAACACAGGACACTATAGACACTGAGCTAATCAGACCACCACCCATAACACAGGACACTATAGACACTGAGCTAATCAGACCACCGCCCGTAACACAGGACACTATAGACACTGAGCTAATCAGACCACCGCCCATAACACAGGACACTATGGACACTGAGCTAATCAGACCACCGCCCATAACACAGGACACTGAGCTAGTCAGACCACCACCCATAACACAGGACACTATAGACACTGAGCTAGTCAGACCACCGCCCATAACACAGGACACTATGGACACTGAGCTAGTCAGACCACCGCCCATAACACAGGACACTATAGACACTGAGCTAATCAGACCACCAACCATAACACAGGACACTATAGACACTGAGCTACAGACCACCGCCCTACAACACAGGACACTCTGGACACTGAGCTAATCAGACACATACATAACACAGGACACTATGGACACTGAGCTAGTCAGACCACCACCCATAACACAGGACACTATAGACACTGAGCTAATCAGACCACCGCCCATAACACAGGACACCTAGACACTGAGCTAATCAGACCACAGGACACTATAGACACTGAGCTAATCAGACCACCACCCATAACACAGAGACACTATAGACACTGAGCTAGTCAGAACACCGCTCTACATAACACAACACTATGGACACTGAGCTAATCAGACCACCGCCCAGAACTTACAACACTATGGACACTGAGCTAGTCAGACCACCACCCATAACACAGGACACTATAGACACTGAGCTAATCAGACCACCGCCCATAACACAGGACACTATAGACACTGAGCTAATCAGACCACAGGACACTATAGACACTGAGCTAATCAGACCACCACCCATAACACAGGACACTATAGACACTGAGCTAGTCAGACCACCGCCCATAACACAGGACACTATGGACACTGAGCTAATCAGACCACCGCCCATAACACAGGACACTATGGACACTGAGCTAGTCAGACCACCACCCATAACACAGGACACTATAGACACTGAGCTAATCAGACCACCGCCCATAACACAGGACACTGAGCTAATCAGACCACCACCCATAACACAGGACACTGAGCTAATCAGACCACCACCCATAACACAGGACACTATGGACACTGAGCTAGTCAGACCACCACCCATAACACAGGACACTGAGCTAATCAGACCACCACCCATAACACAGGACACTATGGACACTGAGCTAGTCAGACCACCACCCATAACACAGGACACTATGGACACTGAGCTAATCAGACCACCACCCATAACACAGGACACTGAGCTAATCAGACCACCACCCATAACACAGGACACTGAGCTAATCAGACCACCACCCATAACACAGGACACTGAGCTAATCAGACCACCACCCATAACACAGGACACTGAGCTAATCAGACCACCGCCCATAACACAGGACACTGAGCTAATCAGACCACCACCCATAACACAGGACACTGAGCTAATCAGACCACCACCCATAACACAGGACACTGAGCTAATCAGACCACCACCCATAACACAGGACACTGAGCTAATCAGACCACCACCCATAACACAGGACACTATAGACACTGAGCTATAACACAGGACACTATAGACACTGAGCTAGTCAGACCACCACCCATAACACAGGACACTATAGACACTGAGCTAATCAGACCACCACCCATAACACAGGACACTGAGCTAGTCAGACCACCGCCCATAACACAGGACACTGAGCTAGTCAGACCACCACCCATAACACAGGACACTATAGACACTGAGCTAATCAGACCACCACCCATAACACAGGACACTATGGACACTGAGCTAATCAGACCACCACCCATAACACAGGACACTGAGCTAATCAGACCACCACCCATAACACAGGACACTGAGCTAATCAGACCACCACCCATAACACAGGACACTATGGACACTGAGCTAGTCAGACCACCACCCATAACACAGGACACTGAGCTAATCAGACCACCACCCATAACACAGGACACTATGGACACTGAGCTAGTCAGACCACCACCCATAACACAGGACACTGAGCTAATCAGACCACCACCCATAACACAGGACACTGAGCTAATTGATGGTAAACAACATATTGCATGTGAGCGAGGAACAAGCACAACGTCTTCATGATAAACTGAAATAGACGACCAACACACAGAAAGTAAACTAAAGTAAGCTCTGCAGCTGAGAGAGGGAGGGAGGGAGGGAGGAGGCACTGACAGTAGAGGGAGGGAGGGAGGAGGCCTGACAGTGGAGGGAGGGAGGGAGGGAGGGAGGGAGGGAGGGAGGGAGGGAGGGGAGGCCTGACAGTCAGAGGACCCATAAGGAGGCACTAGACAGTGGAGGGAGGGAGGGAGGAGGCCTGACAGTGGAGGGAGACAGGGAGCTAATCAGAGGGAGGGAGGGAGGGACACAGGAGGGAGGGAGGGAGGGAGGGACCCAGGGAGGGAGGAGGCACTGATAGACAGGAGGGAGGGAGGGACCAGCCCATAACAGGGAGGGAGGCCTGACAGTAGAGGGAGGGAGGGAGGGAGGACACTGACAGTGGAGGGAGGGAGGGAGGAGGGAGGCCTGACAGTAGAGGGAGGGAGGGAGGAGGCCTGACAGTGGAGGGAGGGAGGGAGGGAGGGAGGGAGGGAGACCAGGCCTAACACAGTACAGGAGGGAGGGAGGGAAAGACCTGACAGTAAGGGAGGACAGGGATGCCTGACAGTGGAGGGAGGGAGGAGGCCTGACAGTGGAAGGAGGGAGGAGGGACCCATAACACAGGACAGGGACACTGAGCAGTAGACCACCGGGATAAGGGAGGAGGCCTGACAGTGGAGGGAATCAGGGAGGCCTGACAGGACACTATAGACAGGGAGGGAGGAGGCCTGACAGTAGAGGAGGGGAGGGACTGAGGCCTAGTCAGTGGAGGGAGGGATAAGGGAGGAGGCCTGACAGTAGAGGGAGGGAGGGACCAGGCCTGACAGTGGAGGATGGGAGGGAGGGAGGGAGACCACCACCCAGGGAGGGAGGGAGGACAGGGAGGGAGGGAGGGAGGAGGGAGGCCTGACAGTAGAGGGAGGGAGGGAGGGACCAGGCCTGACAGTGGACAGGGAGGGAGGAGACCTGACCCAGTAACACAGGGAGGGAGGGAGGAGGCCTGACAGTAACACAGGACAGGGAGGGAGGGAGGGAGGCCTGACAGTAGAGCTGGGAGGGAGGGACCAGGCCTGACAGTAGAGGAGTAAGGAGGCACCACCCATAACAGAGGGAGGGAGGGAGGAGGCCTGACAGTGGAGGGAGGACAGGGAGGGAAGGGAGGGAGGGAGGGGACCCTAACACAGGACAGGGAGGGAGGGAGACCACCGCCCTAACACAGGACAGGGAGGAGGCCTGACAGTAAGGGAGGGAGAGCTAGGGAGGCCTGACATAAGGGAGGACAGGGAGGAGTCCTGACAGTAGAGGGAGGGAGGGATAACACTGACAGTATGGGGAGGGATAAGTCCTGACAGTGGAGGAGGGAGGACAGGAGGGAGGGAGGGAGGGAGGGGAGGCCTGACACTAGAGGGAGGGAGGGAGGGAGGAGGCCTGACAGTGGATTGGATGGGAGGGAGGAACAAGCACAACGTCTTCATGATAAACTGAAATAGACGACCAACACACAGAAAGTAAACCTAAAGTAAAGCTCTGCAGCTGAGAGAGGGAGGGAGGGAGGGAGGAGGCCTGACAGTAGAGGGAGGGAGGGAGGAGGCCTGACAGTGGAGGGAGGGAGGGAGGGAGGGAGGGAGGGAGGGAGGGAGGCCTGACAGTAGAGGGAGGGAGGGAGGGAGGAGGCCTGACAGTGGAGGGAGGGAGGGAGGGAGGCCTGACAGTAGAGGGAGGGAGAGAGGGAGGCCTGACAGTAGAGGGAGGGAGGGAGGGAGGAGTCCTGACAGTAGAGGGAGGGAGGGATAAGTCCTGACAGTAGAGGGAGGGATAAGTCCTGACAGTGGAGGGAGGGAGGGAGGGAGGGGTCCTGACAGTAGAGGGAGGGAGGGGTCCTGACAGTAGAGGGAGGGAGGGAGGGAGGGAGGGAGGGAGGGAGGGAGGGAGGGAGGGAGGGGTCCTGACAGTAGAGGGAGGGAGGGATAAGTCCTGACAGTAGAGGGAGGTGTCCTGACCTGGGAAGTCACAGTGGTGTATCCTCCTCTTCTCCAGGTCTGGGTTGGTCCTGCGGTTGTAGCGGACCTGCATGGACTGGTTCAGGCTTGGAGCTGGGCCGCAGCCTGGGGTTGGAGTTAGACTTGAGGCTGAGGGCCGAGCCACACCGGTGGGGGAAAGACTGGGGGAGACGCTCACTCCCAGCTTGGAGGCGATAGTGGCGGCATATGAAGGGGGAGGCGAGAGATTCTGAAGGAGGTCCTTCTGACGATCTGGGGAGCTGGGCTCCGAGCTGGGAGGAGAGGGGGGCAGGTAGGGGGCCTTGGCCTGATGGTGCTGGGGCTGCTGGAGGAAGTGAGGGTGAGGGTAGGCCCCTCCCACGCTGTGCAGCCCACCACAGTAGCTTTCCTTGGCACTCTGTAGTTGTTGGTGTTGCTGCTGGGCCTGGGCGGCTAAGTGTAGGTCGTGGAAGGTGTGCATGACGGGCGAGGGACCGGAACCTCCGTGATGCTGCCCCGCCCGGTGATGAGCATTGTTGCCGTGGTGATGCATGGGCGCGAGAGGGGCGGAGTCCAGCTCCGCAGAGAGCAGCTGGAACAGAGAGTCGTCGTGAGGCAGATCGAACGACCCCAGCTCCTCCTTCACGTAAACAGAACCTCCCGTTGCCACGGCGTCAGAGGTCGGGTCACCACCACCCGACGGGCTGAACACACTAGTGAACTCTGGTAACGAAGAAGAAGAAGAAGAAGACACCGACGTTACCGTGGAAAGGCTGATGCTGTTACTGTGGACGCTACTGCTGGGGCAGTGAGGGTGAGGATGGGCGAAGGGAGAGGAGGACGGGGGTTCTGTTTTGACCTGCTGGCCCATGCCTCCGCCGTTACCCCCAGGCCCTGGGCGTGCCGGCCGACACAAGCCCATCCTCAGGTAGGCCAGGTCGGGCAGGAAGACGTTCATGTTGATGCTGTAAGGAGATCCACCCTGGTCGTCGCCAAAGAAGTGATCCATCACAGAGGCACTGTCCCGCCGAGACTTGTTCTGCTCTGAAGGGTCAGGATGGGGCATCAGGAGAGGCGTCTGGGGGGAGAGGTACTTATCCAGCTCACTCTTCCCTGTCTGAGGAGAGACAGAAAACAGACTTACTTAAAAGGTTGGCTCATTATTATTTCTGAACCAAATCTCTATTTTGGTTGTAAATGGAATGTTATAAAAAAAATAATCATGATGTTTTTTGGGGCGATTTCACTTTGTTTTAATAAACTTAATAGAGAAACAATCCTTTAATTGATTTTGTTTTCATTAACTTAATAGTGGAAACAATATTTTTAATTTATTTGGTTTTAATTAACATAATGAAACAATCCTTTAATTGATTTTTCTTACATCTTTGATCATCAAGTGATACAATCAGTATGATCAACATGCTGCATTGGACAGGAAGAATACGTTCAGGTATCAACATGCTGCATTGGACAGGAAGAATACGTTCAGGTATCGACATGCTGCATTGGACAGGAAGAATACGTTCAGGTATCGACATGCTGCATTGGACAGGAAGAATATCAGGTATCAACATGCTGCATTGGACAGGAAGAATACGTTCAGGTATCAACATGCTGCATTGGACAGGAAGAATACGTTCAGGTATCGACATGCTGCATTGGACAGGAAGAATACGTTCAGGTATCGACATGCTGCATTGGACAGGAAGAATACGTTCAGGTATCGACATGCTGCATTGACAGGAAGAATACGTTCAGGTATCGACATGCTGCATTGGACAGGAAGAATACGTTCAGGTATCGACATGCTGCATTGGACAGGAAGAATACGTTCAGGTATCGACATGCTGCATTGGACAGGAAGAATACGTTCAGGTATCGACATGCTGCATTGGACAGGAAGAATACGTTCAGGTATCGACATGCTGCATTGGACAGGAAGAATACGTTCAGGTATCGACATGCTGCATTGGACAGGAAGAATACGTTCAGGTATCGACATGCTGCATTGGACAGGAAGAATACGTTCAGGTATCGACATGCTGCATTGGACAGGAAGAATACGTTCAGGTATCGACATGCTGCATTGGACAGGAAGAATACGTTCAGGTATCGACATGCTGCATTGGACAGGAAGAATACGTTCAGGTATCGACATGCTGCATTGGACAGGAAGAATACGTTCAGGTATCGACATGCTGCATTGGACAGGAAGAATACGTTCAGGTATCGACATGCTGCATTGGACAGGAAGAATACGTTCAGGTATCGACATGCTGCATTGAACACGTTCAGGGACAGGACAGGAAGAATACGTTCAGGTATCGACATGCTGCATTGGACAGGAAGAATACGTTCAGGTATCGACATGCTGCATTGGACAGGAAGAATACGTTCAGGTATCGACATGCTGCATTGGACAGGAAGAATACGTTCAGGTATCGACATGCTGCATTGGACAGGAAGAATACGTTCAGGTATCAACATGCTGCATTGGACAGGAAGAATACGTTCAGGTATCGACATGCTGCATTGGACAGGAAGAATACGTTCAGGTATCGACATGCTGCATTGGACAGGAAGAATACGTTCAGGTATCGACATGCTGCATTGGACAGGAAGAATACGTTCAGGTATCGACATGCTGCATTGGACAGGAAGAATACGTTCAGGTATCAACATGAAGTTCAATCATTTACAGTTCAAATGTGTTGGTACAGCTCATTGAAATAATGCTTCAAATGAAAAGCTATTTTATCACGATTACTCGTCTTTGGTGTGTGAGAAAAAAGCATAGAAGCTGTGAAAAAGAGATTAATTATCGCTTATTCTACAAATATATTCTAAAAGAAAGATGGCCTGGACACATTTGTTGGTACCCCTCAGAAAAGATCATAAATAATTAGATTATAGTGATAAGAAAACTAATTTGTTTCTTTAATTATCATCACACAACACACACACACACAACCCGTCAGCGCAGACTCAGAGGTTCAGGTCTGTAGGACGGAGAACACACAGACACACACACACACACACACACACACACACACACACACACGTCTCCAATCATTTTAGTAATCAGTAATCCAGCCTATTTAAATGGAGAGAAGTCCATCACTGTGCTGTTTGGTATCATTGTGGTCACCACACGGACCATGGACCAGAGTAAAGTAGTCACTGAGCTGTTTGGTATCATTGTGGTCACCACACTGACCATGGACCAGAGTAAAGTAGTCACTGAGCTGTTTGGTATCATTGTGGTCACCACACTGACCATGGACCAGAGTAAAGTAGTCACTGAGCTGTTTGGTATCATTGTGGTCACCACACTGACCATGGACCAGAGTAAAGTAGTCACTGAGCTGTTTGGTATCATTGTGGTCACCACACTGACCATGGACCAGAGTAAAGTAGTCACTGAGCTGTTTGGTATCATTGTGTTGCACCACACTGACCATGGACCAGAGTAAAGTAGTCACTGAGCTGTTTGGTATCATTGTGGTCACCACACTGACCATGGACCAGAGTAAAGTAGTCACTGAGCTGTTTGGTATCATTGTGGTCACCACACTGACCATGGACCAGAGTAAAGTAGTCACTGAGCTGTTTGGTATCATTGTGTTGCACCACACTGACCATGGACCAGAGTAAAGTAGTCACTGAGCTGTTTGGTATCATTGTGGTCACCATACTGACCATGGACCAGAGTAAAGCTACGGAGAGATTTGTCTGAGATCAGAAAGACCAATAAAAGACCATCCTGGTAAAAGGTAAAGGCTACGAGACCATCTCCAAGCAGCTTGATGTTCCTGTGACGAACAGTTGAACATCTTATTTAAGGAGACGTTTTTAAGGTCCGTGGAACTGCCTTCCTGGGCGCGGCAGCAAGAGGGAAAAAATGGACCCCAGATTGATCAGGAGACTGGTAGAAAAGGAAGAACCAAGGATAACTGCCAAATAGATACAAGCTGAACTCCAACGTGTTCCGCTTTTTTTTTTGGAGCGAAAGTGGATTCCATAGAAGAAGAAGACCCAGGAGGACTCCACTTTTGAAAAAAAAAACAGACTGGAATTTGCTCAAAGGGATATTGACAAGCCACAATCCTTCTGGGAGAATGTCCTTTGGTACAGATGAGTACAAAACTGGAGCTTTTTGGCAAGTCACATCAGCTCTACGTTCACAGATTAAGAAATTCAGTTTTTAAAGAAAAGAACACCATACCTACAGTGAAACATGGAGGAGGCTGGGTAATGTGTTGGGGCTGCTGTACAGTGAAACATGGAGGAGGCTGGGTAATGTGTTGGGGCTGCTGTACAGTGAAACATGGAGGAGGCTGGGTAATGTGTTGGGGCTGCTGTACAGTGAAACATGGAGGAGGCTGGGTAATGTGTTGGGGCTGCTGTACAGTGAAACATGGAGGAGGCTGGGTTATGTGTTGGGGCTGCTGTACAGTGAAACATGGAGGAGGCTGGGTAATGTGTTGGGGCTGCTGTACAGTGAAACATGGAGGAGGCTGGGTAATGTGTTGGGGCTGCTGTACAGTGAAACATGGAGGAGGCTGGGTAATGTGTTGGGGCTGCTGTACAGTGAAACATGGAGGAGGCTGGGTAATGTGTTGGGGCTGCTGTACAGTGAAACATGGAGGAGGCTGGGTAATGTGTTGGGGCTGCTGTACAGTGAAACATGGAGGAGGCTGGGTAATGTGTTGGGGCTGCTGTACAGTGAAACATGGAGGAGGCTGGGTAATGTGTTGGGGCTGCTGTACAGTGAAACATGGAGGAGGCTGGGTAATGTGTTGGGGCTGCTGTACAGTGAAACATGGAGGAGGCTGGGTAATGTGTTGGGGCTGCTGTACAGTGAAACATGGAGGAGGCTGGGTAATGTGTTGGGGCTGCTGTACAGTGAAACATGGAGGAGGCTGGGTTATGTGTTGGGGCTGCTGTACAGTGAAACATGGAGGAGGCTGGGTAATGTGTTGGGGCTGCTGTACAGTGAAACATGGAGGAGGCTGGGTAATGTGTTGGGGCTGCTGTACAGTGAAACATGGAGGAGGCTGGGTAATGTGTTGGGGCTGCTGTACAGTGAAACATGGAGGAGGCTGGGTAATGTGTTGGGGCTGCTGTACAGTGAAACATGGAGGAGGCTGGGTAATGTGTTGGGGCTGCTGTACAGTGAAACATGGAGGAGGCTGGGTAATGTGTTGGGGCTGCTGTACAGTGAAACATGGAGGAGGCTGGGTAATGTGTTGGGGCTGCTGTACAGTGAAACATGGAGGAGGCTGGGTAATGTGTTGGGGCTGCTGTACAGTGAAACATGGAGGAGGCTGGGTAATGTGTTGGGGCTGCTGTACAGTGAAACATGGAGGAGGCTGGGTAATGTGTTGGGGCTGCTGTACAGTGAAACATGGAGGAGGCTGGGTAATGTGTTGGGGCTGCTGTACAGTGAAACATGGAGGAGGCTGGGTAATGTGTTGGGGCTGCTGTACAGTGAAACATGGAGGAGGCTGGGTAATGTGTTGGGGCTGCTGTACAGTGAAACATGGAGGAGGCTGGGTAATGTGTTGGGGCTGCTGTACAGTGAAACATGGAGGAGGCTGGGTTATGTGTTGGGGCTGCTGTACAGTGAAACATGGAGGAGGTAATGTGTTGGGGCTGCTGTGTTGCGCCTGGCACAGGGTGCCTCAAATCAGTGCAGGACACCATACCTACAGTGAAGCATGGAGGAGGCTGGGTTATGTGTTGGGGCTGCTGTGTTGCGCCTGGCACAGAGGGGTGCCTTGAATCAGTGCAGGACGCCATACCTACAGTGAAGCATGGAGGAGGCTGGGTTATGTGTTGGGGCTGCTGTGTTGCGCCTGGCACAGGGTGCCTTGAATCAGTGCAGGACGCCATACCTACAGTGAAGCATGGAGGAGGCTGGGTTATGTGTTGGGGCTGCTGTGTTGCGCCTGGCACAGAGGGGTGCCTTGAATCAGTGCAGGACGCCATACCTACAGTGAAGCATGGAGGAGGCTGGGTTATGTGTTGGGGCTGCTGTGTTGCGCCTGGCACAGAGGGGTGCCTTGAATCAGTGCAGGACGCAATGAAATCTCCAGACTATCAAGGCATTCTGGAGCCAAACGTAATGCCCAGCGTGAGAAATCTCTGTCTCAGTCGCAGGTTTCCTCCAAACAAGATATCGACCCAAAACACACAGCTAAACACGTCCATAGAATGGATAACAACAAAACATTATTCTGAAGAGGCCTTCTAATGACTCCTGATCTGAATCCTACAGTCTGGAGAAAGCACCCATCAAACCTGAGACAGCTGGAGCAGTTTGCTCAGGAAGAGTGGGCCAAACTACCTGTTAACAGGTGCAGGAGTCACCCAGCAAACCTGAGACAGTCAAACCTGGAGCAGTTTGCTCAGGAAAAGTGGGCCGAACTACCTGTTAACAGGTGCAGGAGTCACCCAGCAAACCTGAGACAGTCAAACCTGGAGCAGTTTGCTCAGGAAGAGTGGGCCAAACTACCTGTTAACAGGTACAGGAGTCACCCATCAAACCTGAGACACCTGGAGCAGTTTGCTCAGGAAGAGTGGGTCAAACTACCTGTTAACAGGTGCAGGAGTCACCCATCAAACCTGAGACAGTCAAACCTGGAGCAGTTTGCTCAGGAAGAGTGGGCCAAACTACCTGTTAACAGGTACAGGAGTCACCCATCAAACCTGAGACACCTGGAGCAGTTTGCTCAGGAAGAGTGGGTCAAACTACCTGTTAACAGGTGCAGGAGTCACCCATCAAACCTGAGACAGTCAAACCTGGAGCAGTTTGCTCAGGAAGAGTGGGCCAAACTACCTGTTAACAGGTGCAGGAGTCTCACTGAGAGCTACAGAGAACATTTGATTGCAGTGATTACCTCTGAAGGTTGTGCCACATAATATTAGGTTTAAGGGTCCCATCATTTGTGTCCAAGTCATTTTATTATGTACAATATTATGTTGAATAAAAAAATAAAGAAACAAAGTTTGATTTTTATTAACTAAATAATAAATAATTACTTTTGTAAATGTCAAGTTATTTCAGAGAAAATGGTACATTCTTTGTTTTTTTTGTGAAGAGGTACCAACAAACCTGAACATGTCTGTAATGCAACTTCATCTATCATGTCAAACCTCATACAGATGGAGGATCATAATTTGACCTATATTGTCACATACAAAATAATCCTGCAGCAATAGGATCTGAACGTTTAGTCCATAATGTTACTTGATCGGTCGATAGGCTCTTAGCTGGTCCGAAAAGTAGACTACGTGGAAAAAGTGCAATACTGTAAAATAGAAATCGTGTGTTAGTAGTATGGGTTTAATCGATGCAAAGGGGGAAATTATCCGCAAGAAAAGAGTGATCAAATTAAGATACTACATTCTGTACAGTCCATTTATTAAGAGTTCAGAACCAGTGTTTGACGGTGTCATGCTGAAACTATGTGGTGGCCAGTGGGATGAGGAGTCCGGTAGTAATGTCTGATAGGACAGACAGAGTCACCAGGCAGACATGTGTCAAGTAGCCTTCAGTGAGCTGCTGCCACATTCCCACCTCAGCTGTAAACTGTCCTCACACCAACCAGACCAGAGGGCTTTAAACAGGCCCTGTCTGCTTCCCAAACGGCACCCACAGGGCTGTGATTAAAACTAGTGCACTACATAGGGAATAGGGAGCCATTAACGTCGTGTTAAAAGTAGTGCACTATATAGGGAATAGGGTGCCATTAACGTCGGGTTAAAAGTAGTGCACTACATAGGGAATAGGGTGCCATTAACGTTGGGTTAAAACTAGTGCACTACATAGGGAATAGGGTGCCATTAACGTCGGGTTAAAAGTAGTGCACTACATAGGGAATAGGGAGCCATTAACGTCGTGTTAAAAGTAGTGCACTACATAGGGAATAGGGAGCCATTAACGTCGGGTTAAAACTAGTGCACTACATAGGGAATAGGGTGCCATTTGGGACAGCAGCCTACTGACAGGTGGTCATGATGAAGGAATGAACCTGACTCTCTCTCTCCATTCCTTCTGCTCAGGAGAAAAACAAAACACACACACACCACCATCATAAATACTCTTCAGGCTCCACATAAATAACTCATTAAAGATCATTCAACTAATGGAGGAAATGGTTACTGGACATTGGCAAGGAAAAACACCCTCCCTGTTGGTGCTTCTCCTGTCCCGCAAAGAAACTGCTCTGTCCTGTTCTTTACGCAATGGCCTGCTGGCTGGAGGAACGCTTTTCTATTTCTGTCGTTTAGATCGTCCAGCTGTTAACTGGTCATGTATATGTGCCACAAGTGTTCCGATTAAGGCGGTCGGGCTGTCTGTCTGTCGACATTGCTGGGAAGTTTCTACCTACTATATCGGGTTGGGTCCGGACTCGCACCGTGCGTTAGAGAGTAGATGGGATCGGACGGAGTCAGTTGTTGATGGGAATGGTAGCCAAGAAACCAATTGTGAGCGTGTGAGCAACTGGCACTGTCTGGCATAGCTGCCTGTCCTACCAGTTCCAATGAACTATGAGCTAAATGCGTCTTGCTATTTTTTTTTTTTAACTAGGCAAGTCAGTTAAGAACAAATTCTTATTTACAATGACGGCCTAGAAACAATGGGTTAACTGCCTGTTCAGGGGCATTGAATCCCCCAAGCTGACAAGGTAACAATCTTTCACCTTGTCAGCTTGGGGGATTCAATCCAGCAACCTTTCAGTTACTAGTCCAACACTCTAACCACTAAGCTACCTGCCGTTCCGACGATGTCTCTCGTTCCCAATCATGTAATCTTCCTGCTGTGTCCCGACCCATAGGCCTACACATCGAATGATAAAATACTTACGACCATAAACAACATCAGACGTTATTATTACGCACAATTAAAGCGCCAATCTCCTCTACATTTTTAAAAATAATACTATAGAATTCCCCACATCACAGCAAAACGAACAGCCTTTAGTGCTTTGCAACATGCCAACCAACCTCGCCCATTCTGAGATAAAGAATAGCCTACACCGGGGAGAACATCTCAACACCGGGGAGGACATCTGAACACCGGGGAGGACATCTGAACACCGGGAAGAACATCTCAACACTGACTAACTACATTACCTGGTGCGCGTATTCACTCTGTCCACTCCTTTCCGTCAGTAGGTTCTTGGTATCGAAACCGAACAGAGCCGACTCCTCGGCCGGGAAGCCTTCCGAAAGCATGGGCTTGAGCAGGGTGTAGAACATCTCGTCCTGCCCGGTCCCAGCGCTCATCGTGATCAGCGTCGCGGCCATATAAATTTACTCCCCACCGGAATAACAAGGTGCGAGCGGCCGCAATAATAATCATATAATAACGACAGATGAAACGGGACGGTGCACGAGAGGACCGACTGTAGCGATGTATTCGAGTCTGTGTGTAGTCTAATTAGCGATCTCGTCTGACTGGGTTATCCACTCCACTTGTCTCGGTTCGGTAGGACGGGAGTCTGTTGGGATAGTTCAAAGCTTCTGCTCTTTTCTATCCATGTCAACTCATGCGATGAGAGGAAGCGAGGCGGGCGTGGGGCAGGTTCAGTCGGTTTAGTGTTTCAAAAAAAAAAAGTCAGGGCGTGGCCAACAAATAAGACAGAACAGAAACGCCTCACACACCGTCAAAACGCCTTTTTGTACAACAACAGTAAACAGCTCCCCGGCACCGAGACCCCTTCACGGAGGGCTTCTCTCTCCCTAAAGCCACGTTTACTAAATATGTAGCTAGGTTACACACATACCAAGGAACGCTCATTATTATCCTTATTACTCACCATGGTTCGTGTTCTCAAGCGTTGCCCTGCATCATTTCACAGGGTTCCCCCCTGCGCCTCTAGAACATTTTCTATCAACACCAAATAAAATCATTGTTTTGTTTATCACATGTCTGTACATTCTGTGGAATGTGCCTCTACTGGGAATATTAAACTGTAGTCGACACGTTTATTTTTCATCCCTTAATTTATTCATATTCTGAATGATTACGTCATACAGAAGTTTACGTCATACATATTTTTATATTGAAGTTATTTTCGAGGTTCATTGATCAAATTGGCTGACCAGGGTGATGGAGTAACTGACCAGGGTGATGGAGTAGCTGACCAGGGTGATGGAGTAGCTGACCAGGGTGATGGAGTAGCTGACCAGGGTGATGGAGTAGCTGACCAGGGTGATGGAGTAGCTGACCAGGGTGATGGAGTAACTGACCAGGGTGATGGAGTAGCTGACCAGGGTGATGGAGTAGCTGACCAGGGTGATGGAGTAGCTGACCAGGGTGATGGAGTAACTGACCAGGGTGATGGAGTAGCTGACCAGGGTGATGGAGTAGCTGACCAGGGTGATGGAGTAGCTGACCAGGGTGATAAACCCACTGACCAGGGTGATGGAGTAGCTGACCAGGGTGATGGAGTAACTGACCAGGGTGATGGAGTAGCTGACCAGGGTGATGGAGTAACTGACCAGGGTGATGGAGTAGCTGACCAGGGTGATGGAGTAGCTGACCAGGGTGATGGAGTAACTGACCAGGGTGATGGAGTAGCTGACCAGGGTGATGGAGTAGCTGACCAGGGTGATGGAGTAACTGACCAGGGTGATGGAGTAGCTGACCAGGGTGATGGAGTAACTGACCAGGGTGATGGACCACTGACCAGGGTGATGGAGTAGCTGACCAGGGTGATGGAGTAGCTGACCAGGGTGATAAACCCACTGACCAGGGTGATGGAGTAGCTGACCAGGGTGATGGACCAGATAAACCCACTGACCAGGGTGATGGAGTAGCTGACCAGGGTGATGGAGTAGCTGACCAGGGTGATGGAGTAACTGACCAGGGTGATGGAGTAACTGACCAGGGTGATGGAGTAGCTGACCAGGGTGATGGAGTAGCTGACCAGGGTGATGGAGTAGCTGACCAGGGTGATAAACCCACTGACCAGGGTGATGGAGTAGCTGACCAGGGTGATGGAAACCCACTGACCAGGGTGATGGAAACCCACTGACCAGGGTGATGGAGTAGCTGACCAGGGTGATGGAGTAGCTGACCAGGGTGATGGAGTAGCTGACCAGGGTGATGGAGTAGCTGACCAGGGTGATAAACCCATGGTGATACCCACTGACCAGGGTGATACACCCACTGACCAGGGTGATAAACCCACTGACCAGGGTGATGGAGTAGCTGCAGGGTGATGACCAGGGTGATGGAGTAGGGTGATAAACCCACTGACCAGGGTGATGGAGTAGCTGACCAGGGTGATAAACCCACTGACCAGGGTGATAAACTCACTGACCAGGGTGATGGAGTAGCTGACCAGGGTGATAAACATGCTGACCAGGGTGATAAACCCACTGACCAGGGTGATAAACCCACTGACCAGCTGACCAGGGTGATAAACCCATGACCAGGGTGATGGAGTGGCTGACCAGGGTGATAAACCCATGACCAGGGAGTACCCACTGACCAGGGTGATGGAGTAGCTGACCAGGGTGATAAACCCACTGACCAGGGTGATGGAGTAGCTGCTGACCATGGGTGATGGAGTAGCTGACCAGGGTGATGTGATGGAGTAGCTGACCAGGGTGATAAACCCACTGACCAGGGTGATAAACCCACTGACCAGGGTGATAAACCCACTGACCAGGGTGATGGAGTAGCTGACCAGGGTGATAAACCCACTGACCAGGGTGATGGAGTAGCTGACCAGGGTGATAAACCCACTGACCAGGGTGATAAACCCACTGACCAGGGTGATAAACCCACTGACCAGGGTGATGGAGTAGCTGACCAGGGTGATAAACCCACTGACCAGGGTGATAAACCCACTGACCAGGGTGATAAACCCACTGACCAGGGTGATGGAGTAGCTGACCAGGGTGATAAACCCACTGACCAGGGTGATGGAGTAGCTGACCAGGGTGATAAACCCACTGACCAGGGTGATAAACCCACTGACCAGGGTGATGGAGTAGCTGACCAGGTGATAAACCCACTGACCAGGGTGATGGAGTGGCTGACCTGATAAACCCAGGACCAGGGTGATAAACCCACTGACCAGGGTGATGGAGTAGCTGACCAGGTGTGACCAGGGTGGTAGCTGACCAGGGTGATAAACCCACTGACCAGGGTGATGGAGTAGCTGACCAGGGTGATAAACCCACTGACAGGGTGATGGAGTAGCTGACCAGGGTGATAAACCCACTGACCAGGGTGATGGAGTAGCTGACCAGGGTGATAAACCCACTGACCAGGTGATAAACCCACTGACACTGACCAGGGTGATAAACCCACTGACCAGGGTGATGGAGTAGCTGACCAGGGTGATAAACCTGCTGACCAGGGTGATGGAGTAGCTGACCAGGGTGATAAACCCACTGACCAGGGTGATGGAGTAGCTGACCAGGGTGATAAACCACTGACCAGGGTGATAAACCCAGCTGACCAGGGTGATAAACCCACGACCACTGACCAGGGTGATAAACCCACTGACATGGGTGATGGAGTAGCTGACCAGGGTGATTAACCTGCTGACCAGGGTGATGGAGTGGCTGACCAGGGTGATGGAGTGGCTGACCAGGGTGATAAACCTGCTGACCAGGGTGATGGAGTAGCTGACCAGGGTGATGGAGTAGCTGACCAGGGTGATGGAGTAGCTGACCAGGGTGATAAACCCGCTGACCAGGGTGATGGAGTAGCTGACCAGGGTGATACACCTGCTGACCAGGGTGATGGAGTAGCTGACCAGGGTGATAAACCCACTGACCAGGGTGATGGAGTGGCTGACCAGGGTGATGGAGTATCTGACCAGGGTGATGGAGTGGCTGACCAGGGTGATAAACCCGCTGACCAGGGTGATGGAGTAGCTGACCAGGGTGATGGAGTAGCTGACCAGGGTGATAAACCTGCTGACATGGGTGATGGAGTGGCTGACCAGGGTGATAAACCTGCTGACAGGGTGATGGAGTAGCTGACCAGGGTGATAAACCCACTGACCCGGAGTAGCTGACCAGGGTGATAAACCTGCTGACCAGGGTGATGGAGTAGCTGACCAGGGTGATAAACCCACTGACATGGGTGATGGAGTAGCTGACCAGGGTGATAAACCCACTGACATGGGTGATGGAGTAGCTGACCAGGGTGATAAACCTGCTGACCAGGGTGATGGAGTGGCTGACCAGGGTGATGGAGTGGCTGACCAGGGTGATAAACCTGCTGACCAGGGTGATGGAGTAGCTGACCAGGGTGATGGAGTAGCTGACCAGGGTGATGGAGTAGCTGACCAGGGTGATAAACCCACTGACATGGGTGATGGAGTAGCTGACCAGGGTGATAAACCTGCTGACCAGGGTGATGGAGTAGCTGACCAGGGTGATGGAGTGGCTGACCAGGGTGATGGAGTGGCTGACCAGGGTGATAAACCCACTGACCAGGGTGATACACCCACTGACCAGGGTGATAAACCCGCTGACCAGGGTGATGGAGTAGCTGACCAGGGTGATGGAGTAGCTGACCAGGGTGATAAACCTGCTGACATGGGTGATGGAGTGGCTGACCAGGGTGATAAACCTGCTGACATGGGTGATGGAGTAGCTGACCAGGGTGATAAACCCACTGACATGGGTGATGGAGTAGCTGACCAGGGTGATAAACCCACTGACCAGGGTGATGGAGTAGCTGACCAGGGTGATAAACCCACTGACATGGGTGATGGAGTAGCTGACCAGGGTGATAAACCCACTGACATGGGTGATGGAGTAGCTGACCAGGGTGATAAACCCACTGACCAGGGTGATAAACCCACTGACCAGGGTGATAAACCCACTGACATGGGTGATGGAGTAGCTGACCAGGGTGATAAACCCACTGACCAGGGTGATGGAGTAGCTGACCAGGGTGATAAACCCACTGACCAGGGTGATGGAGTGGCTGACCAGGGTGATAAACCCACTGACCAGGGTGATGGAGTGGCTGACCAGGGTGATAAACCCACTGACCAGGGTGATAAACCCACTGACATGGGTGATGGAGTAGCTGACCAGGGTGATAAACCCACTGACCAGGGTGATGGAGTAGCTGACCAGGGTGATAAACCCACTGACATGGGTGATGGAGTAGCTGACCAGGGTGATAAACCCACTGACCAGGGTGATGGAGTAGCTGACCAGGGTGATAAACCCACTGACATGGGTGATGGAGTAGCTGACCAGGGTGATAAACCCACTGACAGGGTGATGGAGTAGCTGACCAGGGTGATAAACCCACCGACCAGGGTGATGGAGTAGCTGACCAGGGTGATAAACCCACTGACCAGGGTGATAAACCCACTGACATGGGTGATGGAGTAGCTGACCAGGGTGATAAACCTGCTGACCAGGGTGATGGAGTGGCTGACCAGGGTGATAAACCTGCTGACCAGGGTGATGGAGTAGCTGACCAGGGTGATAAACCCACTGACCAGGGTGTGGAGTAGCTGACCAGGGTGATAAACCTGCTGACCAGGGTGATGGAGTAGCTGACCAGGGTGATAAACCCACGACCAGGGTGATGGAGTAGCTGACCAGGGTGATAAACCCACTGACATGGGTGATGGAGTAGCTGACCAGGGTGATTAACCTGCTGACCAGGGTGATGGAGTGGCTGACCAGGGTGATGGAGTGGCTGACCAGGGTGATAAACCTGCTGACCAGGGTGATGGAGTAGCTGACCAGGGTGATGGAGTAGCTGACCAGGGTGATGGAGTGGCTGACCAGGGTGATGGAGTGGCTGACCAGGGTGATAAACCTGCACTGTAGCTGACCAGGGTGATGGAGTAGCTGACCAGGGTGATAAACCCGCTGACCAGGGTGATGGAGTAGCTGACCAGGGTGATAAACCTGCTGACATGGGTGATGGAGTGGCTGACCAGGGTGATAAACCTGCTGACCAGGATGATGGAGTAGCTGACCAGGGTGATAAACCCGCCGACCAGGGTGATAAACCCACTGACCAGGGTGATAAACCCGCTGACCAGGGTGATGGAGTAGCTGACCAGGGTGATAAACCCACTGACATGGGTGATGGAGTAGCTGACCAGGGTGATAAACCCACTGACCAGGGTGATGGACATGGGTGATGGAGTAGCTGACCAGGGTGATAAACCCACTGACATGGGTGTAGCTGACCAGGGTGATAAACCCACTGACATGGGTGAAGGAGTAGCTGACCAGGGTGATAAACCCACTGACATGGGTGATGGAGTAGCTGACCAGGGTGATAAACCCACTGACCAGGGTGATGGAGTAGCTGACCAGGGTGATAAACCCACTGACATGGGTGAAGGAGTAGCTGACCAGGGTGATACACCTGCTGACCAGGGTGATGGAGTAGCTGACCAGGGTGATGGAGTAGCTGACCAGGGTGATGGAGTAACTGACCAGGGTGATGGAGTAGCTGACCAGGGTGATGGGTAGCTGACCAGGGTGATGGAGTAACTGACCAGGGTGATGGAGTAACTGACCAGGGTGATGGAGTAACTGACCAGGGTGATGGAGTAACTGACCAGGGTGATGGAGTAGCTGACCAGGGTGATGGAGTAGCTGACCAGGGTGATGGAGTAACTGACCAGGGTGATGGAGTAACTGACCAGGTGATGGAGTAACTGACCAGGGTGATGGAGTAACTGACCAGGTGATGATAACTGACCAGGGTGATGGAGTAACTGACCAGGGTGATAAACCCACTGACCAGGGTGATGGAGTAGCTGACCAGGGTGATGGAGTAACTGACCAGGGTGATGGAGTAGCTGACCAGGGTGATGGAGTAGCTGACCAGGGTGATGGAGTAACTGACCAGGGTGATGGAGTAGCTGACCAGGGTGATGGGTAGCTGACCAGGGTGATGGAGTAGCTGACCAGGGTGATGGAGTAACTGACCAGGGTGATGGAGTAGCTGACCAGGGTGATGGAGTAGCTGACCAGGGTGATGGAGTAACTGACCAGGGTGATGGAGTAGCTGACCAGGGTGATGGAGTAGCTGACCAGGGTGATGGAGTAAACCCAGCTGACCAGGGTGATGGAGTAGCTGACCAGGGTGATGGAGTAACTGACCAGGGTGATGGAGTAGCTGACCAGGGTGATGGAGTAACTGACCAGGGTGATGGAAGCTGACCAGGGTGATGGAGTAACTGACCAGGGTGATGGAGTAGCTGACCAGGGTGATGGAGTAACTGACCAGGGTGATGGAGTAGCTGACCAGGGTGATGGAGTAGCTGACCAGGGTGATGGAGTAGCTGACCAGGGTGATGGAGTAGCTGACCAGGGTGATGGAGTAACTGACCAGGGTGATAAACCCACTGACCAGGGTGATGGAGTAGCTGACCAGGGTGATGGAGTAGCTGACCAGGGTGATAAACCCACTGACCAGGGTGATGGAGTAGCTGACCAGGGTGATGGAGTAACTGACCAGGGTGATGGAGTAGCTGACCAGGGTGATGGAGTAACTGACCAGGGTGATGGAGTAGCTGACCAGGGTGATGGAGTAGCTGACCAGGGTGATGGAGTAGCTGACCAGGGTGATGGAGTAGCTGACCAGGGTGATGGAGTAACTGACCAGGGTGATGGAGTAACTGACCAGGGTGATGGAGTAGCTGACCAGGGTGATGGAGTAACTGACCAGGGTGATAAAACCACTGACCAGGGTGATGGAGTAGCTGACCAGGGTGATGGAGTAGCTGACCAGGGTGATAAACCCACTGACCAGGGTGATGGAGTAGCTGACCAGGGTGATAAACCCACTGACCAGGGTGATAAACCCACTGACCAGGGTGATGGAGTAGCTGACCAGGGTGATGGAGTAGCTGACCAGGGTGATGGAGTAACTGACCAGGGTGATGGAGTAACTGACCAGGGTGATGGAGTAGCTGACCAGGGTGATGGAGTAGCTGACCAGGGTGATGGAGTAGCTGACCAGGGTGATAAACCCACTGACCAGGGTGATGGAGTAGCTGACCAGGGTGATAAACCCACTGACCAGGGTGATAAACCCACTGACCAGGGTGATGGAGTAGCTGACCAGGGTGATGGAGTAGCTGACCAGGGTGATGGAGTAGCTGACCAGGGTGATGGAGTAGCTGACCAGGGTGATAAACCCACTGACCAGGGTGATACACCCACTGACCAGGGTGATAAACCCACTGACCAGGGTGATAAACCCACTGACCAGGGTGATGGAGTAGCTGACCAGGGTGATAAACCCACTGACCAGGGTGATGGAGTAGCTGACCAGGGTGATGGAGTAGCTGACCAGGGTGATGGAGTAGCTGACCAGGGTGTCCCCCCCATTGACCAGGGTGATACACCCACTGACCAGGGTGATACACCCACTGACCAGGGTGATGGAGTAGCTGACCAGGGTGATAAACCCACTGACCAGGGTGATAAACCCACTGACCAGGGTGATGGAGTAGCTGACCAGGGTGATGGAGTAGCTGACCAGGGTGATAAACCTGCTGACCAGGGTGATGGAGTAGCTGACCAGGGTGATACACCCACTGACCAGGGTGATGGAGTAGCTGACCAGGGTGATAAACCCACTGACCAGGGTGATAAACCCACTGACCAGGGTGATAAACCCACTGACCAGGGTGATAAATCCACTGACCAGGGTGATGGAGTAGCTGACCAGGGTGATAAACCCACTGACCAGGGTGATGGAGTAGCTGACCAGGGTGATAAACCCACTGACCAGGGTGATAAACCCACTGACCAGGGTGATAAACCCACTGACCAGGGTGATGGAGTAGCTGACCAGGGTGATAAACCCACCGACCAGGGTGATGGAGTAGCTGACCAGGGTGATAAACCCACCGACCAGGGTGATGGAGTAGCTGACCAGGGTGATAAACCCACTGACCAGGGTGATAAACTCACTGACCAGGGTGATGGAGTAGCTGACCAGGGTGATAAACATGCTGACCAGGGTGATAAACCCACTGACCAGGGTGATAAACCCACTGACCAGGGTGATGGAGTGGCTGACCAGGGTGATAAACCCACTGACCAGGGTGATGGAGTGGCTGACCAGGGTGATAAACCCACTGACCAGGGTGATAAACCCACTGACATGGGTGATGGAGTAGCTGACCAGGGTGATAAACCCACTGACCAGGGTGATGGAGTAGCTGACCAGGGTGATAAACCCACTGACATGGGTGATGGAGTAGCTGACCAGGGTGATAAACCCACTGACCAGGGTGATGGAGTAGCTGACCAGGGTGATAAACCCACTGACCAGGGTGATAAACCCACTGACCAGGGTGATAAACCCACTGAAATGGGTGATGGAGTAGCTGACCAGGGTGATAAACCCACTGACCAGGGTGATGGAGTAGCTGACCAGGGTGATAAACCCACTGACATGGGTGATGGAGTAGCTGACCAGGGTGATAAACCCACTGACCAGGGTGATGGAGTAGCTGACCAGGGTGATAAACCCACTGACCAGGGTGATAAACCCACTGACCAGGGTGATAAACCCACTGACATGGGTGATGGAGTAGCTGACCAGGGTGATAAACCCACTGACCAGGGTGATGGAGTAGCTGACCAGGGTGATAAACCCACTGACCAGGGTGATAAACCCACTGACCAGGGTGATGGAGTGGCTGACCAGGGTGATAAACCCACTGACCAGGGTGATGGAGTGGCTGACCAGGGTGATAAACCCACTGACCAGGGTGATAAACCCACTGACATGGGTGATGGAGTAGCTGACCAGGGTGATAAACCCACTGACCAGGGTGATGGAGTAGCTGACCAGGGTGATAAACCCACTGACATGGGTGATGGAGTAGCTGACCAGGGTGATAAACCCACTGACCAGGGTGATGGAGTAGCTGACCAGGGTGATAAACCCACTGACATGGGTGATGGAGTAGCTGACCAGGGTGATAAACCCACTGACATGGGTGATGGAGTAGCTGACCAGGGTGATAAACCCACCGACCAGGGTGATGGAGTAGCTGACCAGGGTGATAAACCCACTGACCAGGGTGATAAACCCACTGACATGGGTGATGGAGTAGCTGACCAGGGTGATAAACCTGCTGACCAGGGTGATGGAGTGGCTGACCAGGGTGATAAACCTGCTGACCAGGGTGATGGAGTAGCTGACCAGGGTGATAAACCCACTGACCAGGGTGACGGAGTAGCTGACCAGGGTGATAAACCTGCTGACCAGGGTGATGGAGTAGCTGACCAGGGTGATAAACCCACGACCAGGGTGATGGAGTAGCTGACCAGGGTGATAAACCCACTGACATGGGTGATGGAGTAGCTGACCAGGGTGATTAAACCAGGGTGATGGAGTGGCTGACCAGGGTGATGGAGTGGCTGACCAGGGTGATAAACCTGCTGACCAGGGTGATGGAGTAGCTGACCAGGGTGATGGAGTAGCTGACCAGGGTGAAGTAGCTGACCAGGGTGATAAACCCGCTGACCAGGGTGATGGAGTAGCTGACCAGGGTGATACACCTGCTGACCAGGGTGATGGAGTAGCTGACCAGGGTGATGGAGTGGCTGACCAGGGTGATGGAGTGGCTGACCAGGGTGATGGAGTATCTGACCAGGGTGATGGAGTGGCTGACCAGGGTGATAAACCCGCTGACCAGGGTGATGGAGTAGCTGACCAGGGTGATGGAGTAGCTGACCAGGGTGATAAACCTGCTGACATGGGTGATGGAGTGGCTGACCAGGGTGATAAACCTGCTGACATGGGTGATGGAGTAGCTGACCAGGGTGATAAACCCACTGACCAGGGTGACGGAGTAGCTGACCAGGGTGATAAACCTGCTGACCAGGGTGATGGAGTAGCTGACCAGGGTGATAAACCCACCGACCAGGGTGATGGAGTAGCTGACCAGGGTGATAAACCCACTGACATGGGTGATGGAGTAGCTGACCAGGGTGATTAACCTGCTGACCAGGGTGATGGAGTGGCTGACCAGGGTGATGGAGTGGCTGACCAGGGTGATAAACCTGCTGACCAGGGTGATGGAGTAGCTGACCAGGGTGATGGAGTAGCTGACCAGGGTGATGGAGTAGCTGACCAGGGTGATAAACCCGCTGACCAGGGTGATGGAGTAGCTGACCAGGGTGATACACCTGCTGACCAGGGTGATGGAGTAGCTGACCAGGGTGATGGAGTGGCTGACCAGGGTGATGGAGTGGCTGACCAGGGTGATGGAGTATCTGACCAGGGTGATGGAGTGGCTGACCAGGGTGATAAACCCGCTGACCAGGGTGATGGAGTAGCTGACCAGGGTGATGGAGTAGCTGACCAGGGTGATAAACCTGCTGACATGGGTGATGGAGTGGCTGACCAGGGTGATAAACCTGCTGACATGGGTGATGGAGTAGCTGACCAGGGTGATAAACCCACTGACATGGGTGATGGAGTAGCTGACCAGGGTGATAAACCCACTGACCAGGGTGATGGAGTAGCTGACCAGGGTGATAAACCCACTGACATGGGTGATGGAGTAGCTGACCAGGGTGATAAACCCACTGACATGGGTGATGGAGTAGCTGACCAGGGTGATAAACCCACTGACCAGGGTGATAAACCCACTGACCAGGGTGATAAACCCACTGACATGGGTGATGGAGTAGCTGACCAGGGTGATAAACCCACTGACCAGGGTGATGGAGTAGCTGACCAGGGTGATAAACCCACTGACCAGGGTGATGGAGTGGCTGACCAGGGTGATAAACCCACTGACCAGGGTGATGGAGTGGCTGACCAGGGTGATAAACCCACTGACCAGGGTGATAAACCCACTGACATGGGTGATGGAGTAGCTGACCAGGGTGATAAACCCACTGACCAGGGTGATGGAGTAGCTGACCAGGGTGATAAACCCACTGACATGGGTGATGGAGTAGCTGACCAGGGTGATAAACCCACTGACCAGGGTGATGGAGTAGCTGACCAGGGTGATAAACCCACTGACATGGGTGATGGAGTAGCTGACCAGGGTGATAAACCCACTGACATGGGTGATGGAGTAGCTGACCAGGGTGATAAACCCACCGACCAGGGTGATGGAGTAGCTGACCAGGGTGATAAACCCACTGACCAGGGTGATAAACCCACTGACATGGGTGATGGAGTAGCTGACCAGGGTGATAAACCTGCTGACCAGGGTGATGGAGTGGCTGACCAGGGTGATAAACCTGCTGACCAGGGTGATGGAGTAGCTGACCAGGGTGATAAACCCACTGACCAGGGTGACGGAGTAGCTGACCAGGGTGATAAACCTGCTGACCAGGGTGATGGAGTAGCTGACCAGGGTGATAAACCCACCGACCAGGGTGATGGAGTAGCTGACCAGGGTGATAAACCCACTGACATGGGTGATGGAGTAGCTGACCAGGGTGATTAACCTGCTGACCAGGGTGATGGAGTGGCTGACCAGGGTGATGGAGTGGCTGACCAGGGTGATAAACCTGCTGACCAGGGTGATGGAGTAGCTGACCAGGGTGATGAAGTAGCTGACCAGGGTGATGGAGTGGCTGACCAGGGTGATGGAGTGGCTGACCAGGGTGATAAACCTGCTGACCAGGGTGATGGAGTAGCTGACCAGGGTGATGGAGTAGCTGACCAGGGTGATGGAGTAGCTGACCAGGGTGATAAACCCGCTGACCAGGGTGATGGAGTAGCTGACCAGGGTGATAAACCTGCTGACATGGGTGATGGAGTGGCTGACCAGGGTGATAAACCTGCTGACCAGGATGATGGAGTAGCTGACCAGGGTGATAAACCCGCCGACCAGGGTGATAAACCCACTGACCAGGGTGATAAACCCGCTGACCAGGGTGATGGAGTAGCTGACCAGGGTGATAAACCCACTGACATGGGTGATGGAGTAGCTGACCAGGGTGATAAACCCACTGACCAGGGTGATAAACCCGCTGACATGGGTGATGGAGTAGCTGACCAGGGTGATAAACCCACTGACATGGGTGAAGGAGTAGCTGACCAGGGTGATAAACCCACTGACATGGGTGAAGGAGTAGCTGACCAGGGTGATAAACCCACTGACATGGGTGATGGAGTAGCTGACCAGGGTGATAAACCCACTGACCAGGGTGATGGAGTAGCTGACCAGGGTGATAAACCCACTGACATGGGTGAAGGAGTAGCTGACCAGGGTGATACACCTGCTGACCAGGGTGATGGAGTAGCTGACCAGGGTGATGGAGTAGCTGACCAGGGTGATGGAGTAACTGACCAGGGTGATGGAGTAGCTGACCAGGGTGATGGAGTAGCTGACCAGGGTGATGGAGTAACTGACCAGGGTGATGGAGTAACTGACCAGGGTGATGGAGTAACTGACCAGGGTGATGGAGTAGCTGACCAGGGTGATGGAGTAGCTGACCAGGGTGATGGAGTAACTGACCAGGGTGATGGAGTAACTGACCAGGGTGATGGAGTAGCTGACCAGGGTGATGGAGTAGCTGACCAGGGTGATGGAGTAACTGACCAGGGTGATGGAGTAGCTGACCAGGGTGATGGAGTAGCTGACCAGGGTGATGGAGTAACTGACCAGGGTGATGGAGTAGCTGACCAGGGTGATGGAGTAGCTGACCAGGGTGATGGAGTAGCTGACCAGGGTGATGGAGTAACTGACCAGGGTGATGGAGTAGCTGACCAGGGTGATGGAGTAGCTGACCAGGGTGATGGAGTAACTGACCAGGGTGATGGAGTAGCTGACCAGGGTGATGGAAGCTGACCAGGGTGATGGAGTAACTGACCAGGGTGATGGAGTAGCTGACCAGGGTGATGGAGTAGCTGACCAGGGTGATGGAGTAACTGACCAGGGTGATGGAGTAGCTGACCAGGGTGATGATAACTGACCAGGGTGATGGAGTAGCTGACCAGGGTGATGGAGTAGCTGACCAGGGTGATGGAGTAACTGACCAGGGTGATGGAGTAGCTGACCAGGGTGATGGAGTAGCTGACCAGGGTGATGGAGTAGCTGACCAGGGTGATGGAAACTGACCAGGGTGATGGAGTAGCTGACCAGGGTGATGGAGTAGCTGACCAGGGTGATGGAGTAACTGACCAGGGTGATGGAGTAGCTGACCAGGGTGATGGAGTAGCTGACCAGGTGATGGATAAACCAGGGTGATGGAGTAGCTGACCAGGGTGATGGAGTAGCTGACCAGGGTGATGGAGTAACTGACCAGGGTGATGGAGTAGCTGACCAGGGTGATGGAGTAACTGACCAGGGTGATGGAGTAGCTGACCAGGGTGATGGAGTAACTGACCAGGGTGATGGAGTAGCTGACCAGGGTGATGGAGTAACTGACCAGGGTGATGGAGTAGCTGACCAGGGTGATGGAGTAGCTGACCAGGGTGATGGAGTAGCTGACCAGGGTGATGGAGTAGCTGACCAGGGTGATGGAGTAACTGACCAGGGTGATAAACCCACTGACCAGGGTGATGGAGTAGCTGACCAGGGTGATGGAGTAGCTGACCAGGGTGATAAACCCACTGACCAGGGTGATGGAGTAGCTGACCAGGGTGATGGAGTAGCTGACCAGGGTGATGGAGTAACTGACCAGGGTGATGGAGTAGCTGACCAGGGTGATGGAGTAGCTGACCAGGGTGATGGAGTAGCTGACCAGGGTGATGGAGTAGCTGACCAGGGTGATGGAGTAACTGACCAGGGTGATGGAGTAACTGACCAGGGTGATGGAGTAGCTGACCAGGGTGATGGAGTAACTGACCAGGGTGATAAAACCACTGACCAGGGTGATGGAGTAGCTGACCAGGGTGATGGAGTAGCTGACCAGGGTGATAAACCCACTGACCAGGGTGATGGAGTAGCTGACCAGGGTGATAAACCCACTGACCAGGGTGATAAACCCACTGACCAGGGTGATGGAGTAGCTGACCAGGGTGATGGAGTAGCTGACCAGGGTGATGGAGTAACTGACCAGGGTGATGGAGTAACTGACCAGGGTGATGGAGTAGCTGACCAGGGTGATGGAGTAGCTGACCAGGGTGATGGAGTAGCTGACCAGGGTGATAAACCCACTGACCAGGGTGATGGAGTAGCTGACCAGGGTGATAAACCCACTGACCAGGGTGATAAACCCACTGACCAGGGTGATGGAGTAGCTGACCAGGGTGATGGAGTAGCTGACCAGGGTGATGGAGTAGCTGACCAGGGTGATGGAGTAGCTGACCAGGGTGATAAACCCACTGACCAGGGTGATACACCCACTGACCAGGGTGATACACCCACTGACCAGGGTGATAAACCCACTGACCAGGGTGATGGAGTAGCTGACCAGGGTGATAAACCCACTGACCAGGGTGATGGAGTAGCTGACCAGGGTGATGGAGTAGCTGACCAGGGTGATGGAGTAGCTGACCAGGGTGTCCCCCCCATTGACCAGGGTGATACACCCACTGACCAGGGTGATACACCCACTGACCAGGGTGATGGAGTAGCTGACCAGGGTGATAAACCCACTGACCAGGGTGATAAACCCACTGACCAGGGTGATGGAGTAGCTGACCAGGGTGATGGAGTAGCTGACCAGGGTGATAAACCTGCTGACCAGGGTGATGGAGTAGCTGACCAGGGTGATACACCCACTGACCAGGGTGATGGAGTAGCTGACCAGGGTGATAAACCCACTGACCAGGGTGATAAACCCACTGACCAGGGTGATAAACCCACTGACCAGGGTGATAAACCCACTGACCAGGGTGATGGAGTAGCTGACCAGGGTGATAAACCCACTGACCAGGGTGATGGAGTAGCTGACCAGGGTGATAAACCACTGACCAGGGTGATAAACCCACTGACCAGGGTGATAAACCCACTGACCAGGGTGATGGAGTAGCTGACCAGGGTGATAAACCCACCGACCAGGGTGATGGAGTAGCTGACCAGGGTGATAAACCCACCGACCAGGGTGATGGAGTAGCTGACCAGGGTGATAAACCCACTGACCAGGGTGATAAACTCACTGACCAGGGTGATGGAGTAGCTGACCAGGGTGATAAACATGCTGACCAGGGTGATAAACCCACTGACCAGGGTGATAAACCCACTGACCAGGGTGATGGAGTGGCTGACCAGGGTGATAAACCCACTGACCAGGGTGATGGAGTGGCTGACCAGGGTGATAAACCCACTGACCAGGGTGATAAACCCACTGACATGGGTGATGGAGTAGCTGACCAGGGTGATAAACCCACTGACCAGGGTGATGGAGTAGCTGACCAGGGTGATAAACCCACTGACATGGGTGATGGAGTAGCTGACCAGGGTGATAAACCCACTGACCAGGGTGATGGAGTAGCTGACCAGGGTGATAAACCCACTGACCAGGGTGATAAACCCACTGACCAGGGTGATAAACCCACTGAAATGGGTGATGGAGTAGCTGACCAGGGTGATAAACCCACTGACCAGGGTGATGGAGTAGCTGACCAGGGTGATAAACCCACTGACATGGGTGATGGAGTAGCTGACCAGGGTGATAAACCCACTGACCAGGGTGATGGAGTAGCTGACCAGGGTGATAAACCCACTGACCAGGGTGATAAACCCACTGACCAGGGTGATAAACCCACTGACATGGGTGATGGAGTAGCTGACCAGGGTGATAAACCCACTGACCAGGGTGATGGAGTAGCTGACCAGGGTGATAAACCCACTGACCAGGGTGATAAACCCACTGACCAGGGTGATGGAGTGGCTGACCAGGGTGATAAACCCACTGACCAGGGTGATGGAGTAGCTGACCAGGGTGATAAACCCACTGACATGGGTGATGGAGTAGCTGACCAGGGTGATAAACCCACTGACCAGGGTGATGGAGTAGCTGACCAGGGTGATAAACCCACTGACATGGGTGATGGAGTAGCTGACCAGGGTGATAAACCCACTGACATGGGTGATGGAGTAGCTGACCAGGGTGATAAACCCACCGACCAGGGTGATGGAGTAGCTGACCAGGGTGATAAACCCACTGACCAGGGTGATAAACCCACTGACATGGGTGATGGAGTAGCTGACCAGGGTGATAAACCTGCTGACCAGGGTGATGGAGTGGCTGACCAGGGTGATAAACCTGCTGACCAGGGTGATGGAGTAGCTGACCAGGGTGATAAACCCACTGACCAGGGTGACGGAGTAGCTGACCAGGGTGATAAACCTGCTGACCAGGGTGATGGAGTAGCTGACCAGGGTGATAAACCCACCGACCAGGGTGATGGAGTAGCTGACCAGGGTGATAAACCCACTGACATGGGTGATGGAGTAGCTGACCAGGGTGATTAACCTGCTGACCAGGGTGATGGAGTGGCTGACCAGGGTGATGGAGTGGCTGACCAGGGTGATAAACCTGCTGACCAGGGTGATGGAGTAGCTGACCAGGGTGATGGAGTAGCTGACCAGGGTGATGGAGTAGCTGACCAGGGTGATAAACCCGCTGACCAGGGTGATGGAGTAGCTGACCAGGGTGATACACCTGCTGACCAGGGTGATGGAGTAGCTGACCAGGGTGATGGAGTGGCTGACCAGGGTGATGGAGTGGCTGACCAGGGTGATGGAGTATCTGACCAGGGTGATGGAGTGGCTGACCAGGGTGATAAACCCGCTGACCAGGGTGATGGAGTAGCTGACCAGGGTGATGGAGTAGCTGACCAGGGTGATAAACCTGCTGACATGGGTGATGGAGTGGCTGACCAGGGTGATAAACCTGCTGACATGGGTGATGGAGTAGCTGACCAGGGTGATAAACCCACTGACCAGGGTGACGGAGTAGCTGACCAGGGTGATAAACCTGCTGACCAGGGTGATGGAGTAGCTGACCAGGGTGATAAACCCACCGACCAGGGTGATGGAGTAGCTGACCAGGGTGATAAACCCACTGACATGGGTGATGGAGTAGCTGACCAGGGTGATTAACCTGCTGACCAGGGTGATGGAGTGGCTGACCAGGGTGATGGAGTGGCTGACCAGGGTGATAAACCTGCTGACCAGGGTGATGGAGTAGCTGACCAGGGTGATGGGTAGCTGACCAGGGTGATGGAGTAGCTGACCAGGGTGATAAACCCGCTGACCAGGGTGATGGAGTAGCTGACCAGGGTGATACACCTGCTGACCAGGGTGATGGAGTAGCTGACCAGGGTGATGGAGTGGCTGACCAGGGTGATGGAGTGGCTGACCAGGGTGATGGAGTATCTGACCAGGGTGATGGAGTGGCTGACCAGGGTGATAAACCCGCTGACCAGGGTGATGGAGTAGCTGACCAGGGTGATGGAGTAGCTGACCAGGGTGATAAACCTGCTGACATGGGTGATGGAGTGGCTGACCAGGGTGATAAACCTGCTGACATGGGTGATGGAGTAGCTGACCAGGGTGATAAACCCACTGACATGGGTGATGGAGTAGCTGACCAGGGTGATAAACCCACTGACCAGGGTGATGGAGTAGCTGACCAGGGTGATAAACCCACTGACATGGGTGATGGAGTAGCTGACCAGGGTGATAAACCCACTGACATGGGTGATGGAGTAGCTGACCAGGGTGATAAACCCACTGACCAGGGTGATAAACCCACTGACCAGGGTGATAAACCCACTGACATGGGTGATGGAGTAGCTGACCAGGGTGATAAACCCACTGACCAGGGTGATGGAGTAGCTGACCAGGGTGATAAACCCACTGACCAGGGTGATGGAGTGGCTGACCAGGGTGATAAACCCACTGACCAGGGTGATGGAGTGGCTGACCAGGGTGATAAACCCACTGACCAGGGTGATAAACCCACTGACATGGGTGATGGAGTAGCTGACCAGGGTGATAAACCCACTGACCAGGGTGATGGAGTAGCTGACCAGGGTGATAAACCCACTGACATGGGTGATGGAGTAGCTGACCAGGGTGATAAACCCACTGACCAGGGTGATGGAGTAGCTGACCAGGGTGATAAACCCACTGACATGGGTGATGGAGTAGCTGACCAGGGTGATAAACCCACTGACATGGGTGATGGAGTAGCTGACCAGGGTGATAAACCCACCGACCAGGGTGATGGAGTAGCTGACCAGGGTGATAAACCCACTGACCAGGGTGATAAACCCACTGACATGGGTGATGGAGTAGCTGACCAGGGTGATAAACCTGCTGACCAGGGTGATGGAGTGGCTGACCAGGGTGATAAACCTGCTGACCAGGGTGATGGAGTAGCTGACCAGGGTGATAAACCCACTGACCAGGGTGACGGAGTAGCTGACCAGGGTGATAAACCTGCTGACCAGGGTGATGGAGTAGCTGACCAGGGTGATAAACCCACCGACCAGGGTGATGGAGTAGCTGACCAGGGTGATAAACCCACTGACATGGGTGATGGAGTAGCTGACCAGGGTGATTAACCTGCTGACCAGGGTGATGGAGTGGCTGACCAGGGTGATGGAGTGGCTGACCAGGGTGATAAACCTGCTGACCAGGGTGATGGAGTAGCTGACCAGGGTGATGGAGTAGCTGACCAGGGTGATAAACCCGCTGACCAGGGTGATGGAGTAGCTGACCAGGGTGATACACCTGCTGACCAGGGTGATGGAGTAGCTGACCAGGGTGATGGAGTGGCTGACCAGGGTGATGGAGTGGCTGACCAGGGTGATGGAGTATCTGACCAGGGTGATGGAGTGGCTGACCAGGGTGATAAACCCGCTGACCAGGGTGATGGAGTAGCTGACCAGGGTGATGGAGTAGCTGACCAGGGTGATAAACCTGCTGACATGGGTGATGGAGTGGCTGACCAGGGTGATAAACCTGCTGACATGGGTGATGGAGTAGCTGACCAGGGTGATAAACCCACTGACCAGGGTGACGGAGTAGCTGACCAGGGTGATAAACCTGCTGACCAGGGTGATGGAGTAGCTGACCAGGGTGATAAACCCACCGACCAGGGTGATGGAGTAGCTGACCAGGGTGATAAACCCACTGACATGGGTGATGGAGTAGCTGACCAGGGTGATTAACCTGCTGACCAGGGTGATGGAGTGGCTGACCAGGGTGATGGAGTGGCTGACCAGGGTGATAAACCTGCTGACCAGGGTGATGGAGTAGCTGACCAGGGTGATGGAGTAGCTGACCAGGGTGATGGAGTAGCTGACCAGGGTGATAAACCCGCTGACCAGGGTGATGGAGTAGCTGACCAGGGTGATACACCTGCTGACCAGGGTGATGGAGTAGCTGACCAGGGTGATGGAGTGGCTGACCAGGGTGATGGAGTGGCTGACCAGGGTGATGGAGTATCTGACCAGGGTGATGGAGTGGCTGACCAGGGTGATAAACCCGCTGACCAGGGTGATGGAGTAGCTGACCAGGGTGATGGAGTAGCTGACCAGGGTGATAAACCTGCTGACATGGGTGATGGAGTGGCTGACCAGGGTGATAAACCTGCTGACATGGGTGATGGAGTAGCTGACCAGGGTGATAAACCCACTGACATGGGTGATGGAGTAGCTGACCAGGGTGATAAACCCACTGACCAGGGTGATGGAGTAGCTGACCAGGGTGATAAACCCACTGACATGGGTGATGGAGTAGCTGACCAGGGTGATAAACCCACTGACATGGGTGATGGAGTAGCTGACCAGGGTGATAAACCCACTGACCAGGGTGATAAACCCACTGACCAGGGTGATAAACCCACTGACATGGGTGATGGAGTAGCTGACCAGGGTGATAAACCCACTGACCAGGGTGATGGAGTAGCTGACCAGGGTGATAAACCCACTGACCAGGGTGATGGAGTGGCTGACCAGGGTGATAAACCCACTGACCAGGGTGATGGAGTGGCTGACCAGGGTGATAAACCCACTGACCAGGGTGATAAACCCACTGACATGGGTGATGGAGTAGCTGACCAGGGTGATAAACCCACTGACCAGGGTGATGGAGTAGCTGACCAGGGTGATAAACCCACTGACATGGGTGATGGAGTAGCTGACCAGGGTGATAAACCCACTGACCAGGGTGATGGAGTAGCTGACCAGGGTGATAAACCCACTGACATGGGTGATGGAGTAGCTGACCAGGGTGATAAACCCACTGACATGGGTGATGGAGTAGCTGACCAGGGTGATAAACCCACCGACCAGGGTGATGGAGTAGCTGACCAGGGTGATAAACCCACTGACCAGGGTGATAAACCCACTGACATGGGTGATGGAGTAGCTGACCAGGGTGATAAACCTGCTGACCAGGGTGATGGAGTGGCTGACCAGGGTGATAAACCTGCTGACCAGGGTGATGGAGTAGCTGACCAGGGTGATAAACCCACTGACCAGGGTGACGGAGTAGCTGACCAGGGTGATAAACCTGCTGACCAGCTGACCAGGGTGATAAACCCCCGACCAGGGTGATGGAGTAGCTGACCAGGGTGATAAACCCACTGACATGGGTGATGGAGTAGCTGACCAGGGTGATTAACCTGCTGACCAGGGTGATGGAGTGGCTGACCAGGGTGATGGAGTGGCTGACCAGGGTGATAAACCTGCTGACCAGGGTGATGGAGTAGCTGACCAGGGTGATGGAGTAGCTGACCAGGGTGATGGAGTGGCTGACCAGGGTGATGGAGTGGCTGACCAGGGTGATAAACCTGCTGACCAGGGTGATGGAGTAGCTGACCAGGGTGATGGAGTAGCTGACCAGGGTGATGGAGTAGCTGACCAGGGTGATAAACCCGCTGACCAGGGTGATGGAGTAGCTGACCAGGGTGATACACCTGCTGACCAGGGTGATGGAGTAGCTGACCAGGGTGATGGAGTGGCTGACCAGGGTGATGGAGTGGCTGACCAGGGTGATGGAGTATCTGACCAGGGTGATGGAGTGGCTGACCAGGGTGATAAACCCGCTGACCAGGGTGATGGAGTAGCTGACCAGGGTGATGGAGTAGCTGACCAGGGTGATAAACCTGCTGACATGGGTGATGGAGTGGCTGACCAGGGTGATAAACCTGCTGACATGGGTGATGGAGTAGCTGACCAGGGTGATAAACCCACTGACATGGGTGATGGAGTAGCTGACCAGGGTGATAAACCCACTGACCAGGGTGATGGAGTAGCTGACCAGGGTGATAAACCCACTGACATGGGTGATGGAGTAGCTGACCAGGGTGATAAACCCACTGACATGGGTGATGGAGTAGCTGACCAGGGTGATAAACCCACTGACCAGGGTGATAAACCCACTGACCAGGGTGATAAACCCACTGACATGGGTGATGGAGTAGCTGACCAGGGTGATAAACCCACTGACCAGGGTGATGGAGTGGCTGACCAGGGTGATAAACCCACTGACCAGGGTGATGGAGTGGCTGACCAGGGTGATAAACCCACTGACCAGGGTGATAAACCCACTGACATGGGTGATGGAGTAGCTGACCAGGGTGATAAACCCACTGACCAGGGTGATGGAGTAGCTGACCAGGGTGATAAACCCACTGACATGGGTGATGGAGTAGCTGACCAGGGTGATAAACCCACTGACCAGGGTGATGGAGTAGCTGACCAGGGTGATAAACCCACTGACATGGGTGATGGAGTAGCTGACCAGGGTGATAAACCCACTGACATGGGTGATGGAGTAGCTGACCAGGGTGATAAACCCACCGACCAGGGTGATGGAGTAGCTGACCAGGGTGATAAACCCACTGACCAGGGTGATAAACCCACTGACATGGGTGATGGAGTAGCTGACCAGGGTGATAAACCTGCTGACCAGGGTGATGGAGTGGCTGACCAGGGTGATAAACCTGCTGACCAGGGTGATGGAGTAGCTGACCAGGGTGATAAACCTGCTGACCAGGGTGACGGAGTAGCTGACCAGGGTGATAAACCTGCTGACCAGGGTGATGGAGTAGCTGACCAGGGTGATAAACCCACCGACCAGGGTGATGGAGTAGCTGACCAGGGTGATAAACCCACTGACATGGGTGATTGAGTAGCTGACCAGGGTGATTAACCTGCTGACCAGGGTGATGGAGTGGCTGACCAGGGTGATGGAGTGGCTGACCAGGGTGATAAACCTGCTGACCAGGGTGATGGAGTAGCTGACCAGGGTGATACACCTGCTGACCAGGGTGATGGAGTAGCTGACCAGGGTGATGGAGTGGCTGACCAGGGTGATGGAGTGGCTGACCAGGGTGATGGAGTATCTGACCAGGGTGATGGAGTGGCTGACCAGGGTGATAAACCCGCTGACCAGGGTGATGGAGTAGCTGACCAGGGTGATGGAGTAGCTGACCAGGGTGATAAACCTGCTGACATGGGTGATGGAGTGGCTGACCAGGGTGATAAACCTGCTGACATGGGTGATGGAGTAGCTGACCAGGGTGATAAACCCACTGACCAGGGTGACGGAGTAGCTGACCAGGGTGATAAACCTGCTGACCAGGGTGATGGAGTAGCTGACCAGGGTGATAAACCCACCGACCAGGGTGATGGAGTAGCTGACCAGGGTGATAAACCCACTGACATGGGTGATGGAGTAGCTGACCAGGGTGATTAACCTGCTGACCAGGGTGATGGAGTGGCTGACCAGGGTGATGGAGTGGCTGACCAGGGTGATAAACCTGCTGACCAGGGTGATGGAGTAGCTGACCAGGGTGATGGAGTAGCTGACCAGGGTGATGGAGTAGCTGACCAGGGTGATAAACCCGCTGACCAGGGTGATGGAGTAGCTGACCAGGGTGATACACCTGCTGACCAGGGTGATGGAGTAGCTGACCAGGGTGATGGAGTGGCTGACCAGGGTGATGGAGTGGCTGACCAGGGTGATGGAGTATCTGACCAGGGTGATGGAGTGGCTGACCAGGGTGATAAACCCGCTGACCAGGGTGATGGAGTAGCTGACCAGGGTGATGGAGTAGCTGACCAGGGTGATAAACCTGCTGACATGGGTGATGGAGTGGCTGACCAGGGTGATAAACCTGCTGACATGGGTGATGGAGTAGCTGACCAGGGTGATAAACCCACTGACATGGGTGATGGAGTGGCTGACCAGGGTGATAAACCCACTGACCAGGGTGATGGAGTAGCTGACCAGGGTGATAAACCCACTGACATGGGTGATGGAGTAGCTGACCAGGGTGATAAAACCACTGACATGGGTGATGGAGTAGCTGACCAGGGTGATAAACCCACTGACCAGGGTGATAAACCCACTGACCAGGGTGATAAACCCACTGACATGGGTGATGGAGTAGCTGACCAGGGTGATAAACCCACTGACCAGGGTGATGGAGTAGCTGACCAGGGTGATAAACCCACTGACCAGGGTGATGGAGTGGCTGACCAGGGTGATAAACCCACTGACCAGGGTGATGGAGTGGCTGACCAGGGTGATAAACCCACTGACATGGGTGATGGAGTAGCTGACCAGGGTGATAAACCCACCGACCAGGGTGATGGAGTAGCTGACCAGGGTGATAAACCCACTGACCAGGGTGATAAACCCACTGACATGGGTGATGGAGTAGCTGACCAGGGTGATAAACCTGCTGACCAGGGTGATGGAGTGGCTGACCAGGGTGATAAACCTGCTGACCAGGGTGATGGAGTAGCTGACCAGGGTGATAAACCCACTGACCAGGGTGACGGAGTAGCTGACCAGGGTGATAAACCTGCTGACCAGGGTGATGGAGTAGCTGACCAGGGTGATAAACCCACCGACCAGGGTGATGGAGTAGCTGACCAGGGTGATAAACCCACTGACATGGGTGATGGAGTAGCTGACCAGGGTGATTAACCTGCTGACCAGGGTGATGGAGTGGCTGACCAGGGTGATGGAGTGGCTGACCAGGGTGATAAACCTGCTGACCAGGGTGATGGAGTAGCTGACCAGGGTGATGGAGTAGCTGACCAGGGTGATGGAGTGGCTGACCAGGGTGATGGAGTGGCTGACCAGGGTGATAAACCTGCTGACCAGGGTGATGGAGTAGCTGACCAGGGTGATGGAGTAGCTGACCAGGGTGTTGGAGTAGCTGACCAGGGTGATAAACCCGCTGACCAGGGTGATGGAGTAGCTGACCAGGGTGATACACCTGCTGACCAGGGTGATGGAGTAGCTGACCAGGGTGATGGAGTGGCTGACCAGGGTGATGGAGTGGCTGACCAGGGTGATGGAGTATCTGACCAGGGTGATGGAGTGGCTGACCAGGGTGATAAACCCACTGACCAGGGTGATGGAGTAGCTGACCAGGGTGATGGAGTAGCTGACCAGGGTGATAAACCCACTGACATGGGTGATGGAGTGGCTGACCAGGGTGATAAACCTGCTGACATGGGTGATGGAGTAGCTGACCAGGGTGATAAACCCACTGACATGGGTGATGGAGTAGCTGACCAGGGTGATAAACCCACTGACCAGGGTGATGGAGTAGCTGACCAGGGTGATAAACCCACTGACATGGGTGATGGAGTAGCTGACCAGGGTGATAAACCCACTGACATGGGTGATGGAGTAGCTGACCAGGGTGATAAACCCACTGACCAGGGTGATAAACCCACTGACCAGGGTGATAAACCCACTGACATGGGTGATGGAGTAGCTGACCAGGGTGATAAACCCACTGACTAGGGTGATGGAGTGGCTGACCAGGGTGATAAACCCACTGACCAGGGTGATGGAGTGGCTGACCAGGGTGATAAACCCACTGACCAGGGTGATAAACCCACTGACATGGGTGATGGAGTAGCTGACCAGGGTGATAAACCCACTGACCAGGGTGATGGAGTAGCTGACCAGGGTGATAAACCCACTGACATGGGTGATGGAGTAGCTGACCAGGGTGATAAACCCGCTGACATGGGTGATGGAGTAGCTGACCAGGGTGATAAACCCACTGACATGGGTGATGGAGTAGCTGACCAGGGTGATAAACCTGCTGACCAGGGTGATGGAGTAGCTGACCAGGGTGATAAACCCACTGACCAGGGTGATAAACCCACTGACATGGGTGATGCTGACCAGGGTGATAAACCTGCTGACCAGGGTGATGGAGTGGCTGACCAGGGTGATAAACCTGCTGACCAGGGTGATGGAGTAGCTGACCAGGGTGATAAACCTGCTGACCAGGGTGACGGAGTAGCTGACCAGGGTGATAAACCTGCTGACCAGGGTGATGGAGTAGCTGACCAGGGTGATAAACCCACCGACCAGGGTGATGGAGTAGCTGACCAGGGTGATAAACCCACTGACATGGGTGATTGAGTAGCTGACCAGGGTGATTAACCTGCTGACCAGGGTGATGGAGTGGCTGACCAGGGTGATGGAGTGGCTGACCAGGGTGATAAACCTGCTGACCAGGGTGATGGAGTAGCTGACCAGGGTGATGGAGTAGCTGACCAGGGTGATGGAGTAGCTGACCAGGGTGATAAACCCACTGACATGGGTGATGGAGTAGCTGACCAGGGTGATAAACCCACCGACCAGGGTGATGGAGTAGCTGACCAGGGTGATAAACCCACTGACCAGGGTGATAAACCCACTGACATGGGTGATGGAGTAGCTGACCAGGGTGATAAACCTGCTGACCAGGGTGATGGAGTGGCTGACCAGGGTGATAAACCTGCTGACCAGGGTGATGGAGTAGCTGACCAGGGTGATAAACCTGCTGACCAGGGTGACGGAGTAGCTGACCAGGGTGATAAACCTGCTGACCAGGGTGATGGAGTAGCTGACCAGGGTGATAAACCCACGACCAGGGTGATGGAGTAGCTGACCAGGGTGATAAACCCACTGACATGGGTGATTGAGTAGCTGACCAGGGTGATTAACCTGCTGACCAGGGTGATGGAGTGGCTGACCAGGGTGATGGAGTGGCTGACCAGGGTGATAAACCTGCTGACCAGGGTGATGGAGTAGCTGACCAGGGTGATGGAAGCTGACCAGGGTGATGGAGTAGCTGACCAGGGTGATAAACCCGCTGACCAGGGTGATGGAGTAGCTGACCAGGGTGATACACCTGCTGACCAGGGTGATGGAGTAGCTGACCAGGGTGATGGAGCTGACCAGGGTGATGGAGTGGCTGACCCATCTGACCAGGGTGATGGAGTGGCTGACCAGGGTGATAAACCCACTGACCACTGTAGCTAACCAGGGTGATGGAGTAGCTGACCAGGGTGATAAACCTGCTGACATGGGTGATGGAGTGGCTGACCAGGGTGATAAACCTGCTGACATGGGTGATGGAGTAACTGACCAGGGTGATAAACCCACTGACATGGGTGATGGAGTAGCTGACCAGGGTGATAAAACTGACCACTGACCAGGGTGATAAACCCACTGACATGGGTGATGGAGTAGCTGACCAGGGTGATAAACCCACTGACATGGGTGATGGAGTAGCTGACCAGGGTGATAAACCCACTGACCAGGGTGATGGGTGACCAGGGTGATAAACCCACTGACCAGGGTGATAAACCCACTGACATGGGTGATGGAGTAGCTGACCAGGGTGATAAACCTGCTGACCAGGGTGATGGAGTGGCTGACCAGGGTGATAAACCTGCTGACCAGGGTGATGGAGTAGCTGACCAGGGTGATAAACCCGCTGACCAGGGTGATGGAGTAGCTGACCAGGGTGATACACCTGCTGACCAGGGTGATGGAGTAGCTGACCAGGGTGATGGAGTGGCTGACCAGGGTGATGGAGTGGCTGACCAGGGTGATGGAGTGGCTGGCGAGGGTGATGGAGTATCTGACCAGGGTGATGGAGTGGCTGACCAGGGTGATAAACCCGCTGACCAGGGTGATGGAGTAGCTGACCAGGGTGATAAACCTGCTGACATGGGTGATGGAGTGGCTGACCAGGGTGATAAACCTGCTGACCAGGATGATGGAGTAGCTGACCAGGGTGATAAACCCGCCGACCAGGGTGATAAACCCACTGACCAGGGTGATAAACCCGCTGACCAGGGTGATGGAGTAGCTGACCAGGGTGATAAACCCACTGACATGGGTGATGGAGTAGCTGACCAGGGTGATAAACCCACTGACCAGGGTGATAAACCCGCTGACATGGGTGATGGAGTAGCTGACCAGGGTGATAAACCCACTGACATGGGTGAAGGAGTAGCTGACCAGGGTGATAAACCCACTGACATGGGTGAAGGAGTAGCTGACCAGGGTGATAAACCCACTGACATGGGTGATGGAGTAGCTGACCAGGGTGATAAACCCACTGACCAGGGTGATAAACCCGCTGACATGGGTGATGGAGTAGCTGACCAGGGTGATAAACCCACTGACATGGGTGAAGGAGTAGCTGACCAGGGTGATAAACCCACTGACATGGGTGAAGGAGTAGCTGACCAGGGTGATAAACCCACTGACATGGGTGATGGAGTAGCTGACCAGGGTGATAAACCCGCTGACATGGGTGATGGAGTAGCTGACCAGGGTGATAAACCCACCGACCAGGGTGATAAACCCGCTGACATGGGTGAAGGAGTAGCTGACCAGGGTGATAAACCCACTGACATGGGTGATGGAGTAGCTGACCACGGTGATAAACCCACTGACCAGGGTGATAAACCCGCTGACCCGGGTGATGGAACCGCTGACCAGGGTGATAAACCCGCTGACCAGGGTGATAAACCCACTGACATGGGTGATGGAAAAGCTGACCAGGGTGACAAACCCGCTGACCAGGGTGATAAACCCGCTGGCCAGGGTGATGGAACCGCTGACCAGGGTGATAAACCCGCTGACCAGGGTGATAAACCCGCTGACCAGGGTGATGGAACTGCTGACCAGGGTGATGGAAAAGCTGACCAGGGTGATAAACCCGCTGACCAGGGTGATGGAACTACTGACCAGGGCGATAAACCCACTGACCAGGGTGATAAACCTGCTGACCAGGGTGATGGAACTACTGACCAGGGCGATAAACCCACTGACCAGGGCGATAAACCTGCTGACCAGGGTGATGGAACCTCCGACCAGGGTGATGGAACCTCTGACCAGGGTGATGGAACCGCTGACCAGGGTGATGGAACCGCTGACCAGGGTGATGGAAAAGCTGACCAGGGTGATGGAACCTCCGACCAGGGTGATGGAACCTCTGACCAGGGTGATAAACCCGCTGACCAGGGTGATGAACTCACTGACCAGGGTGATAAACCCGCCGACCAGGGTGATAAACCCACTGAGCAAGGTGATGGAACCGCTGACCAGGGTGATAAACCCGCTGACCAGGGTGATAAACCCACTGACCAGGGTGATAAACCTGCTGACCAGGGTGATAAACCCACTTGATAAACCCGCTGACCAGGGTGATAAACCTGCTGACCAGGGTGATGGAACTACTGACCAGGGCGATAAACCCACTGACCAGGGCGATAAACCTGCTGACCAGGGTGATGGAATCGCTGACCAGGGTGATGGAAAAGCTGACCAGGGTGATGGAACCTCCGACCAGGGTGATGGATCCTCTGACCAGGGTGATGGAACCGCTGACCAGGGTGATGGAAAAGCTGACCAGGGTGATAAACCCGCTGACCAGGGTGATGAACTCACTGACCAGGGTGATAAACCCGCCGACCAGGGTGATGGAACCGCCGACCAGGGCGATATAACCTCTGACCTGGGTGATGGAACAGCCGACCAGGGTGATGGAACAGCCGACCAGGGCGATATAACCTCTGACCTGGGTGATGGAACAGCCGACCAGGGCGATAGAACCTCTGACCAGGGTGATGGAACAGCCGACCAGGGCGATAGAACCTCTGACCAGGGTGATGGAACAGCCGACCAGGGTGATGGAACCGCTGGCTCCAGGGACATATGAGCACTAACAGCCCCCAGCACATATCATGGATATTTCATAGACATAAAAGGCTGTTTTCATGCACACATTTTAGGGACTGCAGAAGTCTAGGAGGGAGTGGACCAGGGGATGGACATCTTAGGGACTGCAGAAGTCTAGGAGGGGAGTGGGTCAGGGTGATGGAACAGGCTGACCAGGGACTGCAGAAGTCTAGGAGGGGAGTGGACCAGGGTGATGGAACCGCTGACCAGGGACTGCAGAAGTCTAGGAGGGGAGTGGACCAGGGTGATGGAAAGGCTGACCAGGGACTGCAGACGTCTAGGAGGGGAGTGGGTCAGGGTGATGGAACTGCTGACCAGGGACTGCAGAACTCTAGGAGGGGAGTGGACCAGGGTGATGGAACCGCTGACCAGGGACTGCAGAAGTCTAGGAGGGAGTGGGTCAGGGTGATGGAACCGCTGACCAGGGACTGCAGAAGTCTAGGAGGGGAATGGACCAGGGTGATGGAACTGCTGACCAGGGACTGCAGAAGTCTAGGAGGGGAGTGGACCAGGGTGCTGGAACTGCTGACCAGGGACTGCAGAAGTCTAGGAGGGAGTGGACCAGGGTGATGGAACAGCTGACCAGGGACTGCAGAAGTCTAGGAGGGAGTGGGTCAGGGTGATGGAACTGCTGACCAGGGACTGCAGAAGTCTAGGAGGGGAGTGGACCAGGGTGATGGAACCGCTGACCAGGGACTGCAGACGTCTAGGGGGGAGTGGGTCAGGGTGATGGAACTGCTGACCAGGGACTGCAGAAGTCTAGGAGGGGAGTGGGTCAGGGTGATGGAACCGCTGACCAGGGACTGCAGAAGTCTAGGAGGGGAATGGACCAGGGTGATGGAACCGCTGACCAGGGACTGCAGAAGTCTAGGAGGGGAGTGGACCAGGGTGCTGGAACTGCTGACCAGGGACTGCAGAAGTCTAGGAGGGGAGTGGACCAGGGTGATGGAACCGCTGACCAGGGACTGCAGAAGTCTAGGAGGGAGTGGACCAGGGTGATGGAACCGCTGACCAGGGACTGCAGAAGTCTAGGAGGGAGTGGGTCAGGGTGATGGAACCGCTGACCAGGGACTGCAGAAGTCTGAGGAGGGGAGTGGACCAGGGTGATAGAACTGCTGACCAGGGACTGCAGAAGTCTAGGAGGGGAGTGGACCAGGGTGATGGAACCGCTGACCAGGGACTGCAGAAGTCTAGGAGGGGAGTGGACCAGGGTGATGGAACTGCTGACCAGGGACTGCAGAAGTCTAGGAGGAGTGGACCAGGGTGCTGGAACTGCTGACCAGGGACTGCAGAAGTCTAGGAGGGAGTGGACCAGGGTGATGGAACCGCTGACCAGGGACTGCAGAAGTCTAGGAGGGAGTGGGTCAGGGTGATGGAACCGCTGACCAGGGACTGCAGAAGTCTAGGAGGGGAGTGGACCAGGGTGATGGAACCGCTGACCAGGGACTGCAGAAGTCTAGGAGGGGAGTGGACCAGGGTGATAGAACTGCTGACCAGGGACTGCAGAAGTCTAGGGAGGGGAGTGGGTCAGGGTGATGGAACCGCTGACCAGGGACTGCAGAAGTCTAGGAGGGGAGTGGACCAGGGAGGTCGCCATAAACCCAAAGTTGCTACCCGACTGGCACAGACCATATTCTTTTCAAAATGATCCTTCACCTCCAATACACAGACTAAGTTAACGATCCTTCACCACCAATACACAGAATGTTCTGGAATGGATGCTAAGCTCAGAAACATAGAAAGAAAGGAAGATTGAGAGGAGGGAGGGAGGGAGGGACGGAGGGAGTAATTTAAGCAATTCAGGCGGACAGACGGGCTCAATAATATGACACCGATAAGAGTCATGAGTCTGAAAACATCAAGGTATGCCTACCATTTCTATTTTTAAAGCCAATGCCTTCTTGCCTTTCGTCTAACAAATCAAATAGCGGAGAGGAGGAGCTAGTGCCTGAGCTGCTGTCCCCTCTACTAGATGACTGACAGTCAAACTACTGCCTGAGCTGCTGTCCCCTCTACTAGATGACTAACAGTCAAACTACTGCCTGAGCTGCTGTCCTAGATGACTGCTGTCTACTAGATGACTGCTGTCCCCTCTACTAGATGACTGCTGTCCCCTCTACTAGATGACTGCTGTCCCCTCTACTAGATGACTGCTGTCCCCTCTACTAGATGACTGCTGTCCTCTCTACTAGATGACTAACAGTCAAACTACTGCCTGAGCTGCTGTCCTCTCTACTAGATGGCTAACAGTCAAACTACTGTCTGAGCTGCTGTCCCCTCTACTAGATGACTGCTGTCCCCTCTACTAGATGACTGCTGTCCCCTCTACTAGATGACTAACAGTCAAACTACTGCCTGAGCTGCTGTCCTCTCTACTAGATGACTAACAGTCAAACTACTGCCTGAGCTGCTGTCCTCTCTACTAGATGACTAACAGTCAAACTACTGTCTGAGCTGCTGTCCCCTCTACTAGATGACTGCTGTCCCCTCTACTAGATGACTGCTGTCCCCTCTACTAGATGACTGCTGTCCCCTCTACTAGATGACTGCTGTCCCCTCTACTAGATGACTGCTGTCCCCTCTACTAGATGATTGCTGTCCCCTCTACTAGATGGCTGCTGTCCCCTCTACTAGATGGCTGCTGTCCCCTCTACTAGATGACTGCTGTCCCCTCTACTAGATGACTGCTGTCCCCTCTACTAGATGACTGCTGTCCCCTCTACTAGATGGCTGCTGTCCCCTCTACTATATGGCTGCTGTCCCCTCTACTAGATGACTGCTGTCCCCTCTACTAGATGACTGCTGTCCCCTCTACTGGATGACTGCTGTCCCCTCTACTAGATGACTGCTGTCCCCTCTACTAGATGACTGCTGTCCCCTCTACTGGATGACTGCTGTCCCCTCTACTGGATGACTGCTGTCCCCTCTACTAGATGACTGCTGTCCCCTCTACTAGATGACTGCTGTCCCCTCTACTAGGTGGCTGCTGTCCCCTCTACTGCCTGAGCTGCTGTCCCCTCTACTAGATGACTAACAGTCAAACTCCAGCGTTGATTCAGTTTCTGCTGCACAACCACTTAGAAGGATACAGGTTGCTGTTGTTTTCCAACCACTTAGAAGGATACAGGTTGCTGTTGTTTTCCAACCACTTAGAAGGATACAGGTTGGTGTTGTTTTCCAACCACTTAGAAGGATTCAGGTTGCTGTTGTTTTCCAACCAATTAGAAGGATACAGGTTGCTGTTGTTTTCCAACCACTTAGAAGGATACAGGTTGCTGTTGTTTTCTAACCACTTAGAAGGATTCAGGTTGCTGTTGTTTTCCAACCACTTAGAAGGATTCAGGTTGCTGTTGTTTTCCAACCACTTAGAAGGATTCAGGTTGCAGTTGTTTTCCAACCACTTAGAAGGATACAGGTTGCTGTTGTTTTCCAACCACTTAGAAGGATACAGGTTGCTGTTGTTTTCCAACCACTTAGGAGGATACAGGTTGCTGTTGTTTTCCAACCACTTAGAAGGATTCAGGTTGCTGTTGTTTTCCAACCACTTGAAGGTTGCTGTTGTTTTCCAACCACTTAGAAGGATACAGGTTGCTGTTGTTTTCCAACCACTTAGAAGGATACAGGTTGCTGTTGTTTTCCAACCACTTAGAAGGATTCAGGTTGCTGTTGTTTTCCAACCACTTAGAAGGATTCAGGTTGCTGTTGTTTTCCAACCACTTAGAAGGATACAGGTTGCTGTTGTTTTCCAACCACTTAGAAGGATACAGGTTGCTGTTGTTTTCCAACCACTTAGAAGGATTCAGGTTGCTGTTGTTTTCCAACCACTTAGAAGGATACAGGTTGCTGTTGTTTTCCAACCACTTAGAAGGATACAGGTTGCTGTTGTTTTCCAACCACTTAGAAGGTTGCTGTTGTTTTCCAACCACTTAGAAGGATACAGGTTGCTGTTGTTTTCCAACCACTTAGGAGGATACAGGTTGCTGTTGTTTTCCAACCACTTAGAAGGATACAGGTTGCTGTTGTTTTCCAACCACTTAGAAGGATACAGGTTGCTGTTGTTTTCCAACCACTTAGAAGGATTCAGGTTGCTGTTGTTTTCCAACCACTTAGAAGGATTCAGGTTGCTGTTGTTTTCTGAATAATCACTTCTTAGTCCTATTCAACAACTGGGCTACATTCCATGTACAGTATATGCTGTGATCCTCAGGGTCAAGGTTAGGGTCACGGCTAGGGTCAAGGTTAGGGTCACGGCTAGGGTCACGGCTAGGGTCAGGGCTAAGGTCAGGATTAGGGTCAAGGTTAGGGTCACGGCTAGGGTCAGGGCTAAGGTCACCTCTAGGGTCAGGGTTGATTCAGGAGGGCTAGGGTCAGGGCTAAGGTCAATGCCAAGCAAAACAGAAATGTGAAGACGAGTAGAGTGTAGTTTTGACAGATTTTAATATAAAACATTTTAGCAAGTCAACTTGATTACAACAGTACAGCACAACATACACATATCAACTATTACCAATACAGTAGTGTAAAGAAAACCAGTATGGAGTGTTCACACACATCCCATCTGCACCACCTGTAAGGTCATTGGTCATTCAGGCGGGAACTTGGCTTTCCTGTACCATTCAGGAGCTTCCTTATTGGTCTGGAAGAGAGAGAGAGAGAACATGAGTCATTCAGGTGGGAACTTGACTTTCCTGTACCATTCAGGAGCTTCCTTATTGGTCTAGAAGAGAGAGAAAGAACATGAGTCAGTCCAGGAAATGGCACCTTATTTGTAATACGGCTGGTGATGCATTGAGCTTCGTATTACTGAACAATAACAAATCGGATACGGAAGTTACTAGTTTCTACCATAATAAGGACTGGTCTACTGGAGGACTGGTCTACTGGAGGACTGGTCTACTGGAGGACTGGTCTACTGGAGGACTGGTCTACTGGAGGACTGGTCTACTGGAGGGTTGGTCTACTGGAGGGTTGGTCTACTGGTCTACTGGAGGACTGGTCTACTGGAGGACTGGTCTACAGGAGGACTGGTCTACTGGAGGACTGGTCTACAGGAGGACTGGTCTACTGGAGGACTGGTCTACTGGAGGACTGGTCTACAGGAGGACTGGTCTACTGGAGGACTGGTCTACAGGAGGACTGGTCTACTGGAGGACTGGTCTACTGGAGGACTGGTCTACTGGAGGACTGGTCTACTTGAGGGTTGGTCTACTGGAGGACTGGTCTACTGGAGGACTGGTCTACTGGAGGACTGGTCTACTGGAGGACTGGTCTACTTGAGGGTTGGTCTACTGGAGGACTGGTCTACTGGAGGACTGGTCTACTGGAGGACTGGTCTACTGGAGGACTGGTCTACTGGAGGACTGGTTTACATGAGGACTGGTTTACATGAGGACTGGTCTACTGGAGGACTGGTCTACTGGAGGACTGGTCTACTGGAGGACTGGTCTACTGGAGGACTGGTTTACATGAGGACTGGTCTACAGGAGGACTGGTCTACTGGAGGACTGGTCTACTGGAGGACTGGTCTACTGGAGGACTGGTCTACAGGAGGACTGGTCTACTGGAGGACTGGTCTACTGGAGGACTGGTCTGGGAGGACTGGTCTACAGGAGGACTGGTCTGCTGGAGGACTGGTCTACTGGAGGACTGGTCTACTGGAGGACTGGTCTACTGGAGAACTGGTCTACTGGAGGACTGGTCTACTGGAGGACTGGTTTACAGGAGAACTGGTCTACTGGAGGACTGGTCTACAGGAGGACTGGTCTACTGGAGGACTGGTCTACTGGAGGACTGGTCTACTGGAGGACTGGTCTACTTGAGGACTGGTCTACTGGAGGACTGGTCTACTGGAGGACTGGTTTACATGAGGACTGGTCTACAGGAGGACTGGTCTACTGGAGAACTGGTCTACTGGAGGACTGGTCTACAGGAGGACTGGTCTACTGGAGGACTGGTCTACAGGAGGACTGGTCTACTGGAGGACTGGTCTACTGGAGGACTGGAGGACTGGTCTACTGGAGGACTGGTCTACTGGAGGACTGGTATACTGGAGGACTGGTCTACTGGAGGACTGGTCTACTGGAGGACTGGTCTACTGGAGGACTGGTCTACTGGAGGGTTGGTCTACTGGAGGACTGGTCTACTGGAGGACTGATCTACTGGAGGACTGGTCTACTGGAGGACTGGTCTACTTGAGGGTTGGTCTACTGGAGGACTGGTCTACTGGAGGACTGGTCTACTGGAGGACTGATCTACTGGAGGACTGGTCTACTGGAGGACTGGTCTACTGGTCTACAGGAGGACTGGTCTACAGGAGGACTGGTCTACTGGAGGACTGGTCTACTGGAGGACTGTCTACTGGAGGAGGACTGGTCTACAGGAGGACTGGTCTGCTGGAGGTTGGTCTACTGGAGGACTGGTCTACAGGAGGACTGG